>NW_028169945.1:0-78000 GCF_963971535.1 Notolepis coatsorum
CAGTTGGATGTTGGTCCAATACATAGGGACTCCTTATTATCTTGTCATTTGATTTCTGCTGTACTCTTAATGTTTGGTCGATCCCGTAAATCCACTCTCTCATTTTTGGTTGTTTTAAATGGGTTTTAATTACATATGATACTAAAAAGAAATGTAGGTACTTGAGACTCTTGGCATGTCAAATACAATTACAACTTGGAATTCCTGGTTGCTGTTATTGGTTGCACACTCTTGTCCGGAGTCCTAGAAGAGAACCTCCTCTTTTAAACTGTATAATTCAGAGCTCCCTAAACTATTGGTATGAACCTAGGGTGTCTAGTCATCTGCCTTACTACATTTGTATACATGGACGAGACAAGGACAAGGAGAAGGAATGATCATCACGTCAGAATAATTACCAGCGTTCTAATGCTTTGCATGGTGCCAGTTCTATTGAAGTCTATACTTCTATAAAATATACAAGCTATCTGAGGAAATATACATCAAACGTTAGTTAGTTAGCAATGCAACAAATTGCCAGTTTAAATGACGGGTTATAAACGAGGAGACGGTTGATCCCATTCAACTGAAAGTTTCCACACTTCACGACGTGCTACACAGTGACGCGATGACCTTTCCTTCTTTTTCATAGTTTCCTTGGGACGAGACAGAGCAGATGAGATGAACAAAAAGCAGTCGAGCGCGTGCCTCGCTTTGTTACCATCGAGACGACAGAAACCTTCACCGAAGCATATAAACGATGAATAAGCAACACTTTAATTCATGTCGAACGACAGTTTATCAATGTTAGGGTAGCGTCTCACTGAGCCCAAAGGCAGAACACAGGGAGAGGAGAATGGAGCGGTTTAGGTTTGTTTAATCCGATAGGTACCATGCAGACAGGTTACAGTGAATACAGGAATGTACAAAGGTGTGAGCGCGAGCGTCCGCAGGAGCGTCCAGGCGGGTGGTGTCTCGCGAGACAGCGTAGGCTGGCGGCAGCTGGTCCTGGGCACAGGGAGACAGAGATTAGAGCAAGGCAGGAAAACAGACAGAGCAGCAAGGTAGGTTACGTCCTGGTACCTAGGTAGGTATAGCAACACTCGGACGGTGAGTGGCAGGAACCGCAGGGCTCATATCAGAGCCGGTGATGACCTGACGAGTCTCAGGTGTGCAGATAGGACTTGGCTGACAGCGTGTGGAAACTGTGACAGGAAGATGCCCATATAAGGGGGCGTGGAAGTAGTAGGTGAGAGGGAGGCCCTGGCTGTGATTGTAACAATCAAGTGTTGAGCGCCCTGGCATAAATAGATGGTGGTTACCGTAGATATAACACCAGCCACCCTTCAGTCACCAGCTCACAGCTGGAATACACACTCATGTGGGTGCCGGGGATCGAACCGGCGACCTTTTGGTTACCGGTTGGCCTCTCCAGGCCGTTCCTGCCAGTGATTTCACAAGGGGTCATGAGTTCCGTTCCTTCTTCAGTGGTTCGTAAACCCTATCAGAGGGACACTTTCACAGCACCTTGATAATATGGTCAGAATCTTGTCTGAATCGTCATTGTTAACAATGGTGCCAGAGCGCCATCTGCAGGTGCCTTGAAATACTACGTGTGTAATATGAATGAGTGGCTTGAATTCTCAGATTAAAGGTCGAATCTGTAAATGTATTTGACCACATACATTTTAGATGTACACTGTATGTCAGGGCTATTCAACTGGCTGCCCGCGGGCCAGATCCGGCCCGCGGGATGATTCTGACCGGCCCGCCAAAGATTACATGATAATACAAAAAAAAAATCTTTTAATATTTTTTTTTCTTTTTTTTTTTACTTTTTTCTTTTCATGTCAACGTTAACACGCACAATTGAGCCAAAAGTCACTCAATTAATGACAGATTTCATTGATAAATTGAGGGAAAACTTTGCAAGTCGTTTTGATGAATTTGACATGTCCAGAGAATTGATGCATTTTGTGAGCAACCCATTTGCCAATGTAGCTGCTATTTCCACAAAAGGACAAGAGTTCCTTGCATCACTTCACATTGATGAAGGTCTCCTGCAACTTGAAATAATTGACATGCAAGCATCATCTGCTCTGAAGCAGGTACTTGAGAATGAATCCACCACAACATTTTGGATAAAGTGTATTCATGTCAAGACATTCCCCAAAATAAAAACGCTGGCAATATCTGTGCTAACAATGTTTGGCTCAACATACACCTGTGAATCCAGTTTCTCTCACATGAATGCCATTAAAACAAGCAACGTGCCTCCTTGACAAATGAGCATTTGCATCACTGTTTGCGGGTAGCCCTCACTTCTTATGAACCCTCTTTTTCTGCCATTGCCCAGTCAAATAAGTGCAATCGCTCTCATTAGATGTGTGTATGTAGGCTAGGCCTGTCTGCCCCCCACCCCCCTGATGTTTGAGAGTTAAGAGTGGACAATAAGTGCTAATAAGATGCTGTGATTTGTTGTTGTTGCACAGACATGAATCACTTTTTCATAAGCTCAGCTGCACTATAAATGTGTTTTTTTGTTCAAGTGTTGATGTTAGAATGTTCAGATGCACATTGCACTTGTTTGTTTTTTATTTTATTTTTATATTGAAATGTTGAAGAGGAAATGTTGCAGTTGTTGCACAGTCATAAATGAAGCACTTTTTGCAGGAGATGTTGCAGATGTGGCACATAAATGAAGCACTTTTTTTGAAAAGTATACTACTTTTGCAATGTAGTTAAATAAAAGTTGTGAAAATGTGGTTGCGTGTTGTGTCAAGTGTACATATATTCATAGCACGGGGAGGCGCCGTGGCAGTCTGGCCCCTTGGGTTTCTGACAATGTGGCCCCCTGAACAATTTAGTTGAATAGCCCTGCTGTATGTGCATAGATTCTTGAGTTTGACTTGTAGATGGAAAACAATTATTTATTATTATTATTATTATTATTATTATTATTATTATTGCTTCTGAAATAATGTCTAAAGCTCTAAAGCTATCCTCCAATAATTAATGAAGTTAAATAGCCTGGAACATTGATAGAAAAAATATAATTTTATGTCAAAGTTCACCATTCTATCTACTGTATGCTTGACTATGTAGGGGTATCTGATGGGGAAATTCACGAAAACACTCTCTCTCTCTCTCTCTAATGCACACTAGTATCCGTACCGAACCGTTTCAGTGTGTACCATACCGTACCGAACGGCTGTGTACCGAACGAATACAATGGTATTGTTACAAAGGGTCAGATTAAACCGAATATATATATTTATTTATGGATATATATTGAATAGTATTTGTATGTCGTTTGATATCCCTTGTATGTTCTTTGTACATATACACGGAATATCCCTTTACCTGGTACAGGACAGACCATAATATTCGTTCTCCTATTGGAAGCGATCCCCTAGGCGCCAGTGACTTACCCCCTAGACCCGACTTGAAAGGTGCCGACGAACATGTCCCAACTAGCCCCGGTTCCGCGTAGGAATACGGCTACCGAAATACGAATGGTACTATTTGTTCACCGTGCATATAAATAGGGCGCAAGAAATGTAGAATTCCTCTTAGTCCCTTGTCCCGTTCAGTCTCGTTCAGTTCCAGTTATCCAAGCGACGTCTCTCACCCACTACGCAACGTGGGCAGAGTAGGGCTCGTATTGCCCCAAATAGAGTCGTGTTTATCCTACTACGTTTGTTAAACGTATCGTTCGTTATCTACGAGTAAACCTTCATTACGAGTCAAAGACCACGTGAAGTGGGTAATTGTGTGTCTACATAGAGCACTTATTGCCGCGTGCTAATAGGATAGTAACGTCAAGTTCAACCGTGGACCACCGCGCACCACGGAGGATACCTACACCGGTGATTGCAGAGCCATTTTCCGGCAGGATTATTCTTCATTGCTTTGACTGTGGCTGCTGGAGCAGAGAACCGTCTACACCCACGGCTGTGGGATCTACACATTCCCGTGAGGACATCACTCGAGCCCGTCTCTGTCGGAGCAGAGACTCCACGGCTTCCACCCGCGCTGCTGCACACTGGAATTACAGCGGCTGCTTTTCCCCGCGGAGCAGGGAGTAATATACCGTATCCAGGTGCCTTGTTGAAGCCCCTGTTGAACCCATTGACTTTGTATAGAGCATTGCCTCCCCCTGCTGGCTTACAACCGGTAGTACCCCTTTCCAGTATCTCCCCTGAGTACCAGAGATAATTACTAATATTCACTGTTGATTTGCCTATGCACATTCGATTTGCCTTATAAGCGCAATTAAAGTATTGTAATAATATTCTTATCTGTTAATAAATATTCTAAACAAGTATTTGTGTGGAAACCGTGTTATTGTGGAGAAGTTCTCATCTGATATACCTGTGTACGGTACGGCCAGTAATGTACATAAGACGGTAGTGGTTTAATGATACCATACTTGATTAATACAGTCAGGGAATTGTACCCCTCAGTTACAATTGGTCCTTCGAGCCCCGGATAATAATTAGCGTAATATTAATATAATATTAATATTGACATGGCCGATGACGAACACTCCACAAACGGTTCTCCTAAGCTAGATCGCCCGCAGCGCAGACGGCAGCCACCTCCCTATCTAGAGGCATACGCTGTCAGTCCAATACCTAGCTTTAAAGGGAAATTAGATACGGATAAAATAACTAAAGCGGATAGTAAAATTATGTCCGACCCTACCAACCAGGCTACCCCGCCAACAGAGGCCCTAGTGGGTTCTAATGTAACTGACCAAGCTCACGGTGGGGACCAGGAGGGAACTGACACGACTTTATCCCCCGACAACGCCGACGAGGTAGTCCCCGGAGCGCTCCAGGATAAAGAAAGCCCTCCCGGGATGGAACCCGACCCACCACAAGAAGAGACGCGCACCCAGGGGATGGATCTCCTCGGTACGCAACAGGAGAACGGGTCTCCAACAAGTACTGCCGGGAGTCGATCGCCCCGAACGGCGTCTTCCCCCAGCGCGGCGGACAAGATGCTGGCGCAAGCACTCATCGCCACCCTGGCAGCCTCCACCGAACGCGATCGACTTCAAGCGCAACAGACGCGCAAGCGCGAACAGTTTGCAGGCGAGCGAGAGCGCTTCCAGGCGCAACAAAGGAGTGAAGACGACCGCATAAGACTGGAGACCAGACGCCTCCAGACAGAAGAGAACATTGAGAGAAGCCGCGCCGATGCACAGCACGCCGCCGCCAATGCACAGCGCGACGTCGCAAATGCACAGCTCCACGCCGCCCATGCCAGCGCCAATGCCCAGCGCGACGCCGCCAACGCACAGTGCGATGCCGCCCAGGCCAGCGCCAATGCGCAGCGCGACGCCGCCAATGCCCAGCGCGAAGCAGCGCGCGACGCAGCCCATACCCAGCGCGAGGCAGAGCGCGACCGGCTGCAGGCGGAGCTGATGGACAAACTGGTTGCCATGGCGACACCCCCTCACTCCGCACGGAGCTCTCAGAGATCGTCAAGACATGGGTCTAGGACACATTCCCCTACCCGACAAAGCGACCCGGGACCCCGCCAACAGGAGGATCCTGTCCACGTCTCCGAACCCCCTCCCCAGCCGGTCAATACGAGACCCAGCAACCGGGAAGAATCGGACCACGCCGAGAGACTGAACAGAAGACTCCAGGTCCTAGCAGAGGGAGAGGAGGAGGAAGAGGAGGAATGTCAAGCCGACCAGCAGCAACGTACTCTGGCCCAGGAGGCCCAGTACAGCCCCGACCAGCAGCAACGTACTCTGGCCCAGGAGGCCCAGTACAGCCCCGACCAGCAGCAACGTACTCTGGACCAGGAGGTCCAGTACAGCCCAGAAGTCAGCCCCGAGGCCCTGCGCTACAAACCCCCGACTCAACTCACGGGTGAGTTTGACGCACCGCCAGCCCCCGAGGGACAGCACCTGGGTACCCGACCTTCGGTACCCACCAAGTACCAGCCCAAGACGACACGCACGGGGAAACTCGCCTCCAAGGCCTCTTCCCCAACGCTCACCGATGTGCCAGTCATCCATGGCATCGTACCTTGGCACACCGACGTTTCCAGACTTCACCCATGAGAACCGAGCACAGTACACGGAGCTACGGATGTGCTTAGAGACAATGATGGTTGATGTAGCTGATGAACGCCACAAGTATGCTACCCTATTGAAGCACCTCAAGGTGCCCCGAGCGCACAATATAGCGCTGGCCTATGCCAACTCTACTACCCCATACACAGTGGCTCTAGCAGCACTCGACCAACGGTATGGACGCGTATGGGACTACGTGATACAGGAGATAAGAGACATTGACCGTCTCCCCCCAGCCAGAGACAACAGAGCTAGATGACCTGTCTATCAAGGTACAGTCCCTGGTAGGGATGCTGGGGTCCCAAAAGGAAAAGGGTATCTACGAACTGTACGCTAACTCTAACGTAGAGAGGATATTAGAGAAGCTCCCTCCCGCCCGACAAGAGCGCTTCAGGCGGCAGAGAGACTACCGCGACCCCAACGGTCCAGAGGCATCCCTCCTAGACCTATCTGAGTTCCTCGCCAGGGAGGTCAGTAGCCTACGACTCGACACGTTCGTATGGAGTGGACCAAGCCCAAGACTCGGACCTCGGGGACAAACGGATAACCGCCGGTTGGTGACCGTTATGCACCAAGCCGAATCAGGACCACACAAGAACCACAACACCCCCTCGACGAAAGAGGACCAGTGGAAGATTGAGTGCCAGTACTGTGAGGGAGAACATCGGCTGTATCAGTGCGAAGATTTCAAGAAGCTGACCACGGATGATGTGAGTCAGTGGGTCAAGGACCACCGCTGCTGCTTCCGCTGCGCGCGCAGCCACCTAGCAGCTGAGTGCCGCTTGAAAAAGAAGTGCAGCAGGTGCGGTGGCACCCACTTGGAGGTCCTGCATGACCTCAACAGGCGTCAGCCAGGACAACAGAGTGGGCTCGTCGCGGTAATGTACCATGCCGAGGCGGTGGCACCAGCACCAAAGTTCCACCAGACCGCTCCCTGGTGTCCCGACTGCTACGGCAGACACTGGGAGCCACGGTGCGACTCGCACCATATAGAGTCTACGTCACCACCCACAGGAGTGCTCCACATTGACCAGCATAGCGGGACCCCCCGTGTGCTCCTCAAAGTGGTCAGAGTGCTCCTGAGCTACGAGGACAAGGTCCTGGACACTTACGCCGTCCTGGACGATGGGTCTGAAAAGACTCTCCTCCTCGCTTCCGCAGCAGCCCAGTTGGGCCTGCGAGGTGTAAAAGATACAATGACCATACGCACCATCAGAAGGGACCAGAAGACCATAACGGGTGAAAAGGTCTACTTCAAGATAGCAGCGGTGGACCAGCCCGAGACGCAGTATAACTAACGTCTTCACCAGCCACGACATAGGCCTGTCTCAGTACACCTACCCCATCCCACAGCTGATGGCTAAGTATGTGCACCTACGTCAACTACCTATACCGCTTATCGACGGCGCCACACCGACCCTGCTCATCGGCTCCGACCACGCGGACCTCATTCTCCCAATTGAGGCGGCCCACGTCGGACCCAAAGGATGCCCAGTCGCGGTTCAGACCCGACTGGGATGGATGCTCCAGGGCCCCCTCTACGGACTTGACAGTCAACCCACGTCTACACGCTGCCTACACACAGAGGCGAGCGACACCGGCCTCTCCCCCGTACAGCAGAGGCTATTGACATTAAGCGAGAGGCCCGTGAGAGAACCGTGGGTACCAGAGGGAGTTCGGAACTCCACCCCCCTCAGCTGTGCTTCAGACGTAGCTGACATCGAACCCAGCACCCCAAGCGACTCCTTGACGGGGCGGCCGGGACCGGCCTCTCCTCAGACGGGGTACAGAGCAAACAAGAGAAACAGACGGAGGAGGAGAAAGCACAGCCAAGCACAGATCAAAGCAGTCTCAGGCCCGCTCCCTCCTAAGCCCCCCTTCATCCCGTCCAGTCGTCATGACCATAGACCAGTCACTACCCCGAGCTGCGTGGCCGGCCGGCCGCGTAAGCAAAGTGACCACTGGTGCCGACGGAAAGGTCAGAGTGGCAGAAGTGCTCGGCCAAGGGCGGACCTACAACCGACCCGTGGCGAAGCTGATAGAGTCGCCAAGGCTCCCCGACTCGCTTAATGACGACCATGACCCCTGACTTTGTGACCTGCCTACCCTCACAACGGACATTGAGTAGTGGACAGTGCGGTTAATCTGTCTCTGCTTAGCTAATTAGGTGGGACTAATTAGGGGGCGGCTGTTACAAAGGGTCAGATTAAACCGAATATATATATTTATTTATGGATATATATTGAATAGTATTTGTATGTCGTTTGATATCCCTTGTATATTCTTTGTACATATACACGGAATATCCCTTTACCTGGTACAGGACAGACCATAATATTCGTTCTCCTATTGGAAGCGATCCCCTAGGCGCCAGTGACTTACCCCCTAGACCCGACTTGAAAGGTGCCGACGAACATGTCCCAACTAGCCCCGGTTCCGCGTAGGAATACGGCTACCGAAATACGAATGGTACTATTTGTTCACCGTGCATATAAATAGGGCGCAAGAAATGTAGAATTCCTCTTAGTCCCTTGTCCCGTTCAGTCTCGTTCAGTTCCAGTTATCCAAGCGACGTCTCTCACCCACTACGCAACGTGGGCAGAGTAGGGCTCGTATTGCCCCAAATAGAGTCGTGTTTATCCTACTACGTTTGTTAAACGTATCGTTCGTTATCTACGAGTAAACCTTCATTACGAGTCAAAGACCACGTGAAGTGGGTAATTGTGTGTCTACATAGAGCACTTATTGCCGCGTGCTAATAGGATAGTAACGTCAAGTTCAACCGTGGACCACCGCGCACCACGGAGGATACCTACACCGGTGATTGCAGAGCCATTTTCCGGCAGGATTATTCTTCATTGCTTTGACTGTGGCTGCTGGAGCAGAGAACCGTCTACACCCACGGCTGTGGGATCTACACATTCCTGTGAGGACATCACTCGAGCCCGTCTCTGTCGGAGCAGAGACTCCACGGCTTCCACCCGCGCTGCTGCACACTGGAATTACAGCGGCTGCTTTTCCCCGCGGAGCAGGGAGTAATATACCGTATCCAGGTGCCTTGTTGAAGCCCCTGTTGAACCCATTGACTTTGTATAGAGCATTGCCTCCCCCTGCTGGCTTACAACCGGTAGTACCCCTTTCCAGTATCTCCCCTGAGTACCAGAGATAATTACTAATATTCACTGTTGATTTGCCTATGCACATTCGATTTGCCTTATAAGCGCAATTAAAGTATTGTAATAATATTCTTATCTGTTAATAAATATTCTAAACGAGTATTTGTGTGGAAACCGTGTTATTGTGGAGAAGTTCTCATCTGATATACCTGTGTACGGTACGGCCAGTAATGTACATAAGACGGTAGTGGTTTAATGATACCATACTTGATTAATACAGTCAGGGAATTGTACCCCTCAGTTACAGGTATGTTAAGCAATAACGACTGCCCACTGGGGGATGTTTTTTTCACAATCTAATATAATAATTATTAATTTCAATATAGAATATTTGTTGACAGCCCTACAAGTACAATTAGTTACTGCACACTACATCACCCCTGAGTGGAACATGGAAAGCCAAACTTTCCCCCACTGTACCGAAAACCCGTACCGAACCGTGACTTCAAAACCGAGGTACGTACCGAACCGTGGTTTTTGTGTACCGTTACACCCCTACTAGTTACTATATGTATATCTGTACATATCTCTTACTAGTTACGCTGCTGGCCAGTATGACTTACTCCCATAGTGTCTTTATACCTGTATCACTGTACATATTAATACTTAATACTACAACTCTGTACATACATCTGATTAGCACTAATACTAATCAGTGGCTCGGGAGGTAGAGCAGTCATCTGGTAATCTGGAGGTTCCCAGTTCGATTCCCCTTCTCCCGGGCAGCGTGTCGAAGTGTCCTTGAGCAAGACACTTAACCCCTAACTTAACCCCATTGCAGTAGTTGAGGGAGGCGAGACGTGACTGTTGATTGGATGAGGAGTTGGGTGGCTTCATTTGTCAGCAAGGGGCGGATCCTTCATGGAGGAACATTCCATGCAGGGCAGGGATACACACTGGTCAGACTACTGCTTGACCTTACTCATAGAACCCACCTCACCCCTGCCCACTTTGACAACCTAGGATGGCTTAGAGTAGACGACAGAGTACAGCAACTTGTAATGGGCCTGGTCTACAAGATACACTACACGACTAAAGTACCCATGTACATGTCAAAATACTTCCCAAAGGTCAGTGAATACCACGATCACAACACCAGAGGGAGCTCCACAAATCATGTCAAACCCAGATTCGGCTCAAACAAGGGACTAAACACGTTTCGCTATTATGCCACATCAATGTGGAACGCCCTACCCACAGCTGTAAAGGAATGTGAATCACTACCCACTTTCAAAGAGCACCTACGGGAGACTGCAGTTGGAAACTGGCCCCTGTAAATGTCTAAACCCAACCCCCTCCAATGTACAGTAAATGTCCTAACCCAATAAGACACAAGACCCTCTTCTTGGGACCAAGTAAGGTTTAGTCGATATTCCAATGTACAGTTTTGCTTGTACAGTTTCCCCCACCCACCTCCAATGTACAGTTCCCCACCCCCCCCCCCCCACCTACCCAACCTCCTCCAATGTACAGTTTCTACGTCAAATGTATATACTCTCTTTTTTAGACTCTTTTTGTATCACAAACAGTACTGTATTTGTAAATCTGGTATGTCATAAATGTATAGATGTAGCAGTACTGTCTATCTGTATGTTGTGTATGTCATATATGTTATGATGAATTGAAAATGGGGGACCCTGATGTAAACAAGACGAAAGTCTTTCTCTGGTCTGCATCCCCTTAACAATTATGTGTATTGAGCTGTACTGTATTGTACCCATTCTGCAATCTGTTAATAAAGTTTTCAATCAATCAATCAATCATACATGGCACACTGAGGCCTACAACAAACTGACCGGATCTTCCTTTATTCATTATGTTGATTGTACTGTAGCACTATTTTACTCTGTCCATTCTATTGCATAATTGTACTATCTATTCTATTCTACTATTCTATTATTGCACTGTATTATTTTACTCTGTCTATTGCTTTTTATTACAGGTTCAAAACTGTCAGGTATTAAACTGTGTGGGTATCAAACAAGAGACTGTCAGGCTTTAAAACTGTGTAGGAACCAGGCCTAGAACTGCACCCTGACAGGGAACTGCACTCTGAGAGGGAACTGCACTCTGAGAGGGAACTGCACCCTGAGAGAGGGAACTGCACTCTGAGAGGGAACTGCACCCTGAGAGGGAACTGCACCCTGAGAGAGGGAACTGCACTCTGAGAGGGAACTGCACTCTGAGAGGGAACTGCACTCTGAGAGGGAACTGCACTCTGAGAGGGAGGTTCGAAGGGTCAAAGTGGGTATAAGACAGGAGGGAAGACTGTCAAGTTTTAAACTGTGGATACCAAACAGAGAAGGTAAAGACGACTTTGAACTGTTGAACAGTAATCCAGAACTATTTTATTGCACTGTAAAAAAAAATACAAATAATAATTTGCATGGAATAGCGCACAAACTAAATTATGTAGAAATTAACTGGTTAGTCAGTCTTGGACTATAAACAATGCCTGTCAAATGAGCCATGCTATTGTCTCCATGGCTATAATACAGAACACACAATGGGTCCGCAAACATCGCTAAAATGGTCAATAACGCTGGCGCCATTGAGTAAAGATGGGAAAAGAGCGTGGCGGTCAATGAGTTAACAGGGACGGGGTTGAATATGAACTAGATGAGGGAGGGAGGGACGTGAGTTTGTTTCTTCTCTGGTGTGAATCCTCATGTGTGTCTTCATATGTGCCTTCCGAGTAAATCCTTTCCCACAAACTTCACGACTAAATGTTTTTCCCCCCAGTATGAGTTCTGATATGTACTTTTAAGTCACGTTTTGCACCAAATATTTGATCACAATGTGCAACTATAGGGCTTTTCCCCAGTATGGCATCTCATGTGTTTATTCAGGTTTCCCTGTGTAATATATCTTTTAGGACACAGGGTGCAACTATAGGGCTTTTCCCCAGTATGGCTTCTCATGTGAATAGTCAGGTGTCCCTGTGTAATATATCTTTTAGGACACAGGGTGCAAATAGAGATTTTCCCAGTATGGCTTCTCATATGTACTTTTAGGTGATATTTTACACTAAATCTTTTAGGACACAGTGTGCAACTATAGGGCTTTTCCCCCGTATGGCTTCTCATATGTAATTTTAGGTGATATTTTACACTAAATCTTTTAGGACACAGTGTGCAACTATAGGGCTTTTCCCCAGTGTGGCTTCTCATATGTTCTTCCAAGAGTGTAATTGTAGTACATTTCTTGCCACAAACAGTAGGCTACATGTCATGTGAGTTTGAAAGTGAAGTGTTAAGCTCTCTGTGGGTTCTAAATGTTTTCCACACAAACCACAGTCACTAGAATGGGCTTTAAGATGGCACATTACAGCTTTCCTATTAGGAAAACATTTCCCACACACTTCACAGCTCCAGGTCTCACATGGTATTTGGTTTGATAATTTCACCTCATGGGATGCAACCACACACTGTAAAAAGTAACCAGCATTTCACAACATTTAACAGTATTATCTTACAGTAACATATTGTAATTAAGGCCTCCTGTAATATCCCAACAAATACATGTAAAAAAGACAGTATCTTTTGATTTCACATTATATTATTCTTATTTCACAATAAAATACTGCAATCAAAATCCTCTGTAATATCACATCAGATGTTGTAATCTCACAATAGCATACCAACATATCACATTATATTATTCTTATTTCACAATAAGATACCGCAATCAAAATCCTCTGTAATATCACATCAGATGTTGTAATATCACAGTAGCATATGAATATTTCACATAATTTATTTATTATTTTACAATAAAATATTGCAATCAAAATCCTCTGTAATATCACATCAGATGTTGTAATCTCACAGTAGCATATCAACATATCACATTATATTATTCTTATTTCACAATAAGATATTGCAATTTTATACAAAACAAGACGAAAGTCTTTCTCTGTAATATCACATCAGATGTTGTAATCTCACAATAGCATATCAATTTATCACATTATATTATTCTTATTTCACAATCAAATATTGTACTTTTATACAAAACAAGACGAAAGTCTTTCTCTGTAATATCACATCAGATGTTGTAATCTCACAATAGCATATCAACATATCACATTATATTATTCTTATTTCACAATAAAATATTGTAATTTTATACAAAACAAGACGAAAGTCTTTCTCTGTAATATCACATCAGATGTTGTAATCTCACAATAGCATATCAACATATCACATTATATTATTCTTATTTCACAATAAGATACCGCAATCAAAATCCTCTGTAATATCACATCAGATGTTGTAATCTCACAGTAGCATATGAATATTTCACGTAATTTATTTATTATTTCACAATAAAATATTGCAATCAAAATCCACTGTAATATCACATCAGATGTTGTAATCTCACAGTAGCATATCAATATATCACATTATATTATTCTTATTTCACAATAAGATATTGCAATTGTATACAAAACAAGACGAAAGTGTTTCTCTGTAATATCACATCAGATGTTGTAATCTCACAATAGCATATCAATTTATCACATTATATTATTCTTATTTCACAATCAAATATTGTAATTTTATACAAAACAAGACGAAAGTCTTTCTCTGTAATATCACATCAGATGTTGTAATCTCACAATAGCATATCAACATATCACATTATATTATTCTTATTTCACAATAAGATACCGCAATCAAAATCCTCTGTAATATCACATCAGATGTTGTAATCTCACAGTAGCATATGAATATTTCACGTAATTTATTTATTATTTCACAATAAAATATTGCAATCAAAATCCACTGTAATATCACATCAGATGTTGTAATCTCACAGTAGCATATCAACATATCACATTATATTATTCTTATTTCACAATAAAATATTGTAATTTTATACAAAACAAGACGAAAGTCTTTCTCTGTAATATCACATCAGATGTTGTAATCTCACAATAGCATATCAACATATCACATTATATTATTCTTATTTCACAATAAGATACCGCAATCAAAATCCTCTGTAATATCACATCAGATGTTGTAATCTCACAGTAGCATATGAATATTTCACATAATTTATTTATTATTTCACAATAAAATATTGCAATCAAAATCCTCTGTAATATCACATCACATTTTGTAATCTCACAGTAGCATATGAATATTTCACATAATTTATTTATTATTTCACAATAATATATTGTAATTTTATTAAAAAAAACAAGACAAAAGTCTTTCTCTGTCATATCACATCAGATGTTGTAATCTCACAATAGCATATCAACATATCACATTATATTATTCTTATTTCACAATAAGGTGTTATATATGGTTGCTAGGGTGTTTCTAGGTGGTTGCTAGGGTGTTATAAGTGGTTGCTAGGGTGTTTCTAGGTGGTTGCTAGGGTGTTATAAGTGGTTGCTAGGGTGTTTCTAGGTGGTTGCTAGGGTGTTATATATGGTTGCTAGGTTGTTTCTAGGTGGTTGCTAGGGTGTTATAAGTGGTTGCTAGGGTGTTTCTATGGTTGCTAGGGTGTTATAAGTGGTTGCTAGGGTGTTATAAGTGGTTGCTAGGGTGTTTCTAGGTGGTTGCTAGGGTGTTATATGTGGTTGCTAGGGTGTTTCTAGGTGGTTGCTAGGGTGTTTCTATGGTTGCTAGGGTGTTATAGCTGGTTGCTAGGGTGTTTCTAGGTGGTTGCTAGGGTGTTTCTATGGTTGCTAGGGTGTTATAAGTGGTTTCTAGGGTGTTTCTAGGTGGTTGCTAGGGTGTTTCTATGTGGTTGCTAGGGTGTTATGGGTGGTTGCTAGGGTGTTTCTAGGTGGTTGCTAGGGTGTTATAAGTGGTTGCTAGGGTGTTTCTAGGTGGTTGCTAGGGTGTTTCTAGGTGGTTGCTAGGGTGTTATGGGTGGTTGCTAGGGTGTTTCTAGGTGGTTGCTAGGGTGTTATAAGTGGTTGCTAGGGTGTTTCTAGGTGGTTGCTAGGGTGTTTCTAGGTGGTTGCTAGGGTGTTATGGGTGGTTGCTAGGGTGTTTCTAGGTGGTTGCTAGGGTGTTATAAGTGGTTGCTAGGGTGTTTCTAGGTGGTTGCTAGGGTGTTATAAGTGGTTGCTAGGGTGTTTCTAGGTGGTTGCTAGGGTGTTATATATGGTTGCTAGGGTGTTTCTAGGTGGTTGCTAGGGTGTTATAAGTGGTTGCTAGGGTGTTTCTAGGTGGTTGCTAGGGTGTTATAAGTGGTTGCTAGGGTGTTTCTAGGTGGTTGCTAGGGTGTTATATATGGTTGCTAGGTTGTTTATAGGTGGTTGCTAGGGTGTTATATGTGGTTGCTAGGGTGTTTCTAGGTGGTTGCTAGGGTGTTATAAGTGGTTGCTAGGGTGTTTCTAGGTGGTTGCTAGGGTGTTATATGTGGTTGCTAGGGTGTTTCTAGGTGGTTGCTAGGGTGAAAAGCATGGTGAAGAGGTCGTGACCCGGGTGGGCGGGGTCTGCCATGATCTTCCTCGCCCTCCTCAAGGCCCTGGAGGAATGTAGGGACTCGAGGGAGGGAAGGGGGCAGCCGATCACACTCTCCGCTGATCGTATCACCCGCTGCAGCCTTGTCCCTGACCGTGGCTGCAGGGAACCAGGTGATGATGGAGAGGGTGAGGATGGACTGGATGATGGCAGTGTAGAACTGGACCATCATAGTCCTCTGCAGCCTAAACTTCCCTAACAGGGGAGCCTATATCATTGGGACAGGTCTCTGCTCATCAGCAAGGAAAGGTACTGCTTTGGGGAGAAAGTATATCATCTATCACTACTGCCACCAGGTGTGGGAGGGTGCGGGTAGTATTAGGAGAAGTGTGGGTGTGTGGGGAATTACTGCGAGTCGCCCTGGAGGGCAAGAAGGACCAGCTCACTACCCCTAGGTTAGTAAATCCTATAGGCCCCATCCACCACTCTGCTAAAGCTCCACTCTACTCCTGCACTAAAGTCAGGGATTCAGTTGGACTCAGATCTGCATGCTGCGTTCCCCCTACCTGGTGAAAGTTCATAGGGATAATCCACCCTGCTACACAAACATCTCAAAACAAACTGGTCAGACTACATGCTTGACCTTACTCCTAGAACCCACCTCACCCCTGCCCACTTTGACAACCTAGGATGGCTTAGAGACGACAGAGTACAGCAACATGCAATGGGCCTGGTACCCAGATTCGGCTCAATCAGGGACTAAACATGTTTCGCAATTATGCCACATCAATGTGGAACGCCCTACCCAAAGCTGTAAAGGAATGTGAATCACTGCCCACTTTCAAAACCACTCTCAAAGAACACCTATACGGGAGACTGCAATTCGAAACTGGCCCCTGTAAATGTCCTAACCCAACCCCCTCCAATGTACAGTAAATTACCAAACATGGTTTTGTCAATATTCCAATGTGCTTGTATACAGTTGTACAGTGTCCACCCACCCCTCCTATACCCAACCTACCCAACCCCCCCACCCCACCCACCCAACCACCTCCAATGTACAGCCCCCCCCCCACCCCACCCCACCTAATGTACGGTTTCATAAATGTATAGATGTAGCAGTACTGTCTGTATGTCATGTATGTGTGTGTGTGTGTGTGTGTGTGTGTGTGTGTGTGTGTGTGTGTGTGTGTGTGTGTGTGTGTGTGTGTGTGTGTGTAAATGAATGAACCGAAATATGTAGTTTGCTGATAGATACACAAAATGGGTTTATTTATGTTGATTTAATTTGGTTGTGTTGATGTTTCCATTTTTGCAAAATGCATATTCTGTTTGTTTTACACAATAAGTCTATTGGTGTGTTGTGTGTGTGTAGGGGCAGGTGTAGAAGATTTTTTCTTCTTCCTGTTCCTTTCGGCCATGGTATTTGGTGAATTATATGTACTGTTGGACTGTGGTAATTCCATGTACGAATAAATAAATGATGATGACGATGTATGTCCTGATGAATTGAAAATGGGGGACCCTGATGTAAACAAGACGAAAGTCTTTCTCTGGTCTGCATCCCCTTAACAATTGTGTGTATTGAGCTGTACTGTATTGTACCCATTCTGCAATCTGTTAATAAAGTTTTCAATCAATCAATCAATCAATCAGTACCCGTTCTGCACCTGCGTATTGGGGGCCACTATATAATGCATGATTAGGAGACATGTTGAGACTTGTCTAGGCTGCCTGCACACACACCAGCTTCCTGGGCGGGCGCCTCCCAGAATGCACTACACCTGTACCTCGCCTCCCAGAATACCTGCAACCTTCCTCCATTGTTGTATCAGCGTGTGCTGTGTCTCTGCATCGTTAATCGACAATAAAACATGAGTAGTGCATGATAAAGTCGATGGTGGATATTATTCTGTATCTATGATTTCGATTGCAAACGCCAGCGGAGTAGTGCTGTGTTCGTTTTTTACATGGTTATGCGTTTTTACACGTTATGCGTGCCTGCTGCTAATGTTAGCTGTTAGCTATGTCTGACCTCTGTTGGGTAATGCAACGTTGCCTACCAAACAACGGGACCACTGTGTTTTTTTTTTATATTGCTCCTGGCTGTTCAAACTAATTTTACCGTGTGAAAGAGAGGAAAGTTGGTTCATTTCCACAAACTACCAGTGAAAAAGTGTTGTTCTGAACTGGAGCTATAGTATAGCCAGCCATTTAGCTACCTGGCTACCTATATAGCTTCAGTTCAGCTAACTAGCTACATGCAGCATTTAGCCAGTGATGGGCAAGCTACTTGGAAAATGTAGTAAGCTACACTAGTTACACTCGATTAAATATAGCTCAACTACAATGGAAGCTATCCCCAGATAAATGTAGCAAGCTACACTACAAAAATAGCACACTACTTTTTCTTTTTTTTTTACTTTACTTTATGATCAGGTTTCCACCAAACAAATACAGTATAGGCAGGCAAAAGAAAGTTCAGTTTGTTTATGAAACAAGCCCTCGGTCTGGCTTTTTGTGTCATCATTTTAACATGAACTTGTATTATGTACAAAATGTTAATAAAGTATGAGGAAATAACTGTGGAAACGTAATAAATAAAAGGCCAAATCAATCAAATAAACACTAAAATATATACTCTCTCTATTGGAATGGAGACTTTTCAGCACAGGATAAACTGCCCACTTTATCAACCAAAACTTCTTCAATATTAACTAATAATAACTGTCTTACTGAATTTTACTATTATGCTACCATGTCTATACTACCACCAACTATGCTGTCTATACTACAGTATGTACTCGGAGTATAACACTCAAGCTCGACACTGCTAGACAAACAATACTAATTTATAGACTATTTGTTTCCTGTGCAGTACACCTGAGATTAATCACCTCATCCAGTACTGTTTGACATGAATTTATGCGTCGTTCCCTGTGTTTTTTTTCTTTCCTCTTGCCTCCGTCCCTTGTCCTAGGGCCTGCCAACTGATTGCCTGCCTGAATCTTTCCGGCCGACAAGGCGTACAGGACAGTAATCTGCACTGACGTCTCCCCAGATCCATGCACGGATTGCTTCCTGGTTGTATAGGTAGGCCTATATGCAACACAGATCGTAGTTTATAGACTATATTTGTTTCCTGTGCAGTACACCTGAGATTAATCACCTCATCCAGTACTGTTTGACATGAATTTATGCGTCGTTCCCTGTGTTTTTTTTCTTTCCTCTTGCCTCCCTCCCTTGTCCTAGGGCCTGCCTACTGATTGCCTGCCTGAATCTTTCCGGCCGACAAGGCGTACAGGACAGTAATCTGCACTGACGTCTCCCCAGATCCATGCACGGATTGCTTCCTGGTTGTATAGGTAGGCCTATATGCAACACAGATCGTAGTTTATAGACTATTTGTTTCCTGTGCAGTACACCTGAGATTAGCCTATAGTATACGTTCATAATCTGCATGCAAACTGTAATCTCTCCTTTCTCTGGTTTCCTTTTTTCTAGGTCATCAGAGAGGTCTTTAACATACAGTATCCTGTTCAGTGGCATCTTGTTCAGTGAGGCAGCCAGGCTAACTAGTGTTCAGTGTGAGGCAGATGTAATGATTGGGTAAGTAACTATAGCACGCACAACAATGTTCCACTGTAAATATATTCGATGTCAGCATGTGTCTGAGAGTGTGCATACCTTTGTCCAGCACGCGCAGCTCCACAGTAACGCCCCCAATTATCGTTATCAGTGCGGGATACCTGACTGCTCACAGAGGTTCAGAAAACACGCAGCACTGAGATCTCATATATATAGGCTGCATAGGTGCTACCTGCAAGCTGGTCAGCCGCCTAGACCTAGATCAGCTCTACCACCTGACACATCCTTGAAATGTGTGCTTGAGGCTTGTGCATTTAAGTGTGACACTTTAGCCTCTCTTATCAAGCATTTGAAGACACACATAAAGGGAGGAATGGAATCGCCATGTCCATTTAGAGGTTGTGATTGCAGGTTCACAAACGTAATGACTTTTGCTTCACATATTTCCAGGAAACACAAGGATTCAGTTTTAGATGACTTGGTACTAGACAAGTCTACAGAGTCATTGCCAGAACCCAGTCAGATGTATTCAGAAGCTGCTGGTGAACATGATGAACCAGAAGTGCCATTAGCTGTGGACGAAACCCTTTTTTTACATAACCTTACACTTTTCTATTTGAAATTGCAATCTAAGCTACTCTTACCGGCAAGCACCATACAAACCATTATTGAGGACTTTCAAATTGCTCATGAACTTGGCCTGTCTCATACAGTACACTTAATGTTCTGAGTGAGAAATTGAAGAAACTTGGAATCCCTCAGGCCACTATAAGCAGCATGGTTGATGAAGTGAACAGAGATGATCTACTCACACTTTTTAACAAGGGAAGACTCAGTACAGATACAAAGAGGAAGTCTGCTTTTAAAGAGTGTTTCAACCATGTTCATCCCGTGCCTTTGCTCTTGGGCAATGATGAAAATGACAAAGAATGCTTTGCTCAGTATGTACCTATACATGAGACATTGGTGACACTGTTCAAAAACGAGTCTCTACGAGAACAGTATAACATGACACGTTTGCAGCAATCTACTGATGCTGTCTATCAGGATGTCAAGGATGGAGAAGGATTTCAAAGTAATCCAATGTTGAAAGCTGACCCTTCCTCACTTGGTTTGATACTGTACCAAGATGCCTTCGAGGTTGTTAATCCACTGGGCTCAGGGAAGAAAAAGCACAAGGTCTTAGCTGTTTACCTAACCCTGACTGACATCTTGCCTCACAATAGATCTTCTATAGATCAAATGCAACTTGTTCTCTTATGTAGGGAGCAGGACTTTAAGTATTTTGGGCTAAAAAAGGTTTTTGCACATCTGATTGAGGACCTCAAAATCCTGGAGGAGAGAGGTGTAGTCATATCTGATGGCACTGTACTAAAGCTAAACTACTAAAACTCTTTGGTTGCCATTGCAGGAGACAACTTAGGATCCCATTCTATTGGGGGATTTTTAGAAAACTTCAGTCGATCTAAATATTTTTGTCGCTACTGTCAGGTACAGAGAGAGGATTTTGTGAAGAATCCAGTGTTGTGTGGTGCCACAAGAACGGTCCAATCATACACAAGTAATTTGCAAGACCTGGAAACTAGTACCACAGACTCTGTATGCAGTATCAAGTTTGACTCTCCTTTCAACCAGCTTTCTCATTTCCATGTTTGCCAGCCTGGCCTCCCACCATGTCTAGGCCATGATTTATTTGAGGGAGTCATGGCTTATGACCTTCCTTTATATATTCGCCATTTAGTCCAGGAGAATCATTTTACTTACCTGCAGTTAAATCGGTGCAAAAACAAGTTCCGATATGAAGGGAACGATGGTAGGGACAAACCAGCAGACCTCTCTCCCAGCAGTGACAAACTAAGTGGGCATGCAGTTCAAAACTGGTGTTTCCTTAGATTACTCCCTCTCTTGGTGGGTGGCAGGATTAAAGATCCCTGTGACAATGAGGTGTGGCAGCTCATTTTGCAGCTGAGAGAGATGGTTGAGCTTATCTGTGCACCAGTCATTACAGAAGGCCAGGTAGCATATCTGAAAGTCATCACAGAGGAGTACATATGCAACAGGAAAAGGCTCTTCCCCAATGCCCCCCTGAGGCCAAAGCATCACTATATTGGCCATTATCCAGATCTAATCATCCACTTTGGCCCACTTATTCGCCTGTGGACTCTGCGGTTTGAAAGCAAACACACTTTTTTCAAACAGTGTGCCAGAAAATTGCACAATTTCAAAAATCTGTGCAAAACACTAGCAGAGAGACACCAACTCCTCCAGGCCTACCTGAGTGCGGGAAACTTGTTTCCTCCTGTTATACAGGTAGAGAAGGGGACTGCCTTTTATTTGGATGATTACAACAACAAGATCAGGGCATCTGTAGCCAGTTGTCAATTTGAGTCTCAGTCTGCAGTGGCTTGTAACAATGTTACAGTCAAAGGCACAGACTACAGAAAGGGGATGTTCATCTTGTTTGGGAACAGTGATGAAGGACTTCACATGGGGAAGATTATGCTGGTCATTGTTGCCCAAAACTCTGTCCACTTTGTCTCAGAGAAACACATTTGTGTGAAGTTGATTGACATGGGTGTGTACTGTGACTTAGGAGTGGCCCAAGAGGATTACGTGTGCATTAAGCACAAAGATGTACTGGACTACTATCCTCTTCCAGCATACAACGTGCACGATCAGATGCTTATTGCGCTCCACCATTCTTTTCCAGGAGCAGTTTAAACAGGAAAGGGAGGATATGACAGACGTGAGGACAGACGTAAGTGGAGCAGGATATCAAGTAACCTTAAGATAGTTGATTTTGTATTTAAATTTGTATTGTTGATTGTATAGCGAGCACATGTTGGCAGTTAACCGCATATAGTGCACTGCAAACAGACAAGTAGGGAATATGCACAAACTGATTCATGATTGACCCTAATCAATGAGACTAGGTAATGGAAGCTATAAAGGAAGCAGTTTGGTCATATTTACCGGGCCTCCCTGATGACTTACTGACCACCCTACTTGAGGATCTTGGAGTGGAGAGTGTCGAAGATCTGGCCTTAATGGAGAGGGTGGATCTGGTCCGACACCTCAAACCAATCCAGTGTCGGAAGCTGATGGATGGTCTTAAGAAAGGTAAATTCATATTTAGACTTGCGTGACACTTGGAACTATGCCCTTGGAACATTGGCATAACTGTTTTTGTCCCTTCTAGGGTTAGTAACCCTTAATATGGAGGTGCTCCCTCCCCATCCAATTGCTTCAAGTTCCCCAACACATCCAATTGCTTCAAGTTCCCCAACAACGAGCTCTGTGAACACTCTGTCCTCTCCGAACACCTCTATGCAATCATTCACGCACTCTCTGTTGTGCAGCCCCCCAAGCACTTCAAACTCTTCACAGCCTGGCAGCGCATGGCATGTAGACTTTTGTGTCAACTGGAACCGGATGTCAACAGCCATTCAACGTGCAGTGGAAAAAGAACAGAGACCAAAGCCAGATGAGAGAAGGGCCTTTGTGAACGCTTTGGTGGATCAGATGATGGAGCACGAGCACAACCCAACCAGAACCACGTGCCTCAGTATCGTCCGAACAATTGTCAGGAGCCATCCTGACACCTTTGCTGACATTAGCAGGCGAGGTGAAATAGTTGGAGACGGATGCCACTCTCTTCTCCAACAAGTAAAAACAAGAGTGGAGTATAAAAGCAGGAACAACACTCTGGCTAGACGCCGCAGAGGCAGAGAGGAAAGACGGCCCACTGGCGTGGCAGGAGAGTCCAGGCTGACGAGAGGTCCTGTTGACCAATACGGGTAGGGGTGGCAAAACAAACGGCGCCAGTGTCCTCTCCATTCACGCTCGCAGCAATTAGGGGTTAAAGTGGCACTGCCAATGCTAGACTAACTTAGGTTATTTGGATTGAATGTTTAAATTATGTGTAGATTTTTTTTTAATATAATTTCTAGGGCTGTCCCTGACTAAGGATTTGGATAGTCGACTATGATTGGCCAAAATGTGCAGTTTGTCGACAAAAATAAAATAAAAAGTAGTATATATATATTTATATATCGTTTTTTTGTATCATTCCATTTGGGCTGTGGGGGGTGCTTAATGTCTGAAGGCTTCTTGTCCTCTGCAAAAGCATGCAATTGGTCCACTGATGGATACATCTTGATATTTGTCTAGTCTAGTGTGTTCATTAGATGGGTGAAATCCTCTTTCAGTGCTTCTGTGCCTGTTTTCGTAGGCAGTTAGCCTCTGGTATGCGTGCCATTAGCGTTAGAGGCCTTTTTTCTTTTGGAAAGAATGATAAAAAAATATATATATTATAATTTTTTTTTTGTATGTATTCCACTAAGAGGTTGCCTATGATTCCTTCCTATCCCTAGGTGTGTGAGGTGGGGCCCAGCAAGCTTACCGGACGGGGAGACAGAGGAAACCATGGCGGCTTTGAAAAGGGATCTGCGGAACATCTACTCAGGCATGCAATCTACTTTACTTTTGGTGAATTGACACCATGAATAAATATCCCACATTAAGCAAAAAGGCCACCTTAATATTCAGAATGAGTAATACAATTAAAGGTTTGCCACTCAATTTCCCAGATGTGGCAACATCAAATCTAATTGTTGTTACTTGGTTTGTATGTCTGTACACAGAGGAAGGGATGGGTGGGACAGCGAGAGCAGAACTTCTGATGGAGAGGACCTACGTCATCCTGCGGCGTTACTTGAATAAAATGCCTGCACCAACGATGGTGGCGGTCAAAGAAGAATGGCCTTTTCTCTTCTCTCAGACGGGGCTTTTCTCCCACTTTGGCCTCCTGACAGACACCGATGTCCTTCAAAAGATCAAAGATGCCCTGTGTCATCGAGGACGGACCATCCTGCAGTTCTGCCAGAAACTGGACAACACGAAGATCAGGGATGTTCTGGCCAGATATCATCCAGAGGTTTCGGAGATCAGTGCCTGCATCGTCCTGCTCCTTATGGTGTACTTCAAGGAGCCTACGGAGAAACTACTGCTCGAAGTTGATGTAAGTTTATTTAAATATTAAAATATTTGAAATGCGAGTGATTACATTAGGGGCGACTGAAGCTCAGTTGGTAGAGATGGTCGTTCATCGACCGTAGGGTTGGTGGTTCGAATCCTGGCTCTGACTGTCCGCATGTCGGAAGTGTCCTTGAGCAAGACACTTAACCCCCAAGTTGCTCCAAATGGGCCGAGCTGATGTGTGGTGAGCTGTAGTGCGTGGATTAGCTTATCTTCATCCTTTCATAATGTTAAATCTGCTATTGTGTGTTACTTTGTTGCAGACCTGTGCCACTGTTGCTGATGTGAATACTGCAGCACTCCCAAGCACCCCGTTTGATAATTCAAGGTAATAATGTTCAGGGATGAGCTTGTGTTCCTTTGCATCGAGGTGGAAAATCTGACAGAAGGCAGTTTGTGATACGGCACACATATGCCGCTTATAAATAATATCCTGAGCTGGCATGTCTCATGTTCAACTTTGTCAGTGCTGTAAAGTTGAAACCTTTTTAAATCTTAGACAAACAAAACACTTTGCTTTCATGAAATATTGTAAGCCGTCATTTGAGGCTTTATAAAAGCAGCACAATGAACACAAATCTGTCAGTGCGACCTCATCTTAAATAAGAGACAGCATTGCTTGTTGTAAGAGAGGCAGAGTTGATTTGGCAAAAATATATATATATATATGCATTTTTCTTTTTCTTTTTAATAATCGAATTTTATTTTCATATTCGAATCCCATGCCCATCGAACGAAGCTTTGAAGTATTTAAGACAGCCTTAGTTCTGTGTCATGTCCTTGCAGGGATGTATACCTATCCACAACAACGCATGACGGGGTATCTGTTCATTTCAGGTGACGCAATGCAGCCTTCTGGATGGATGCTATCCATCGAGGGAGAAGTTGTGATGGGCCCACACCCATTATTTTTGCATGGGGTAGCTGCTTTATTCACCAGCTACTATGTCTTCAACCTGGAGTATCCTTCCGTTGGATCATCCACACTTGAGTTCATCCAAAGGTATTTTAACACTCTGAACACATGATCAAGGTATTTTAACACTCTGAACACATGATCAATGTCATCAGTAAGACTTATCATGCAAAGACTATCTGGCTATTAAGTCCATGCCTTTCTACAGAGGCCATAAAGTAGATTAAATGCTTTGAGTATGAAGCCTGGAACCAACTATGTGAATTGGGACCACACCATCACTTGATGTTGCTGCTATCTTGTTAAGAAATTGACATAATGGTTTAATTCACATTATAGTATGGCTTCAAAATTCGGATGAGTAAACATTATGTTAGAGGTACCATGAAAAAACACAGGTGAGCACCTTGATAAATGCTGAGTCTATTTAAAACTGAAACGTATCTTTGCTTATTAACAGGTTCTTCTTGGGCATCAACCCGGAGAAAGGCTCCAGGGCAAAGAAGCGAAGCGCCATCAACCCTCAAGTGACCACCCTTTTTCGTAAGCTCATAGACTTTGAATGGTCTGCATCTGCATAGACAATCGTCCTTCTCCTGTCGTCCCCTGACGTGAACACCCTTCTTCGTAAGTAAGCTCATAAACTTTGGTCTGCAAAGACAATTGTCCTTCTCCTGTCGTCCCCTGACGTGAACACCCTTCTTCGGAAGCTCATAGACTTTGAATGGTTTGCAAAGACAATTGTCCTTCTCCTGTCGTCCCCTGACGTGAACACCCTTCTTCGGAAGCTCATAGACTTTGAATGGTCTGCATCTGTATAGACAATCGTCCTTCTCCTTTCGTCCCCTGACGTGAACACCCTTCTTCGGAAGCTCATAGACTTTGAATGGTTTGCAAAGACAATTGTCATGCTCCTGTCGTCCCTGCGCCTATTTTGTTATTTTGAGTGCCTCTTTTGTTCTTTTGAGTGAGTGCATAAAGTGTATTCATTAGTTCCATTTTCGGGTAAGACCTGGAAGTACTAGTTTCATGGCGACAGTGGCTCGGGAGGTAGAGCAGTCGTCTGGCAATCCGGAGATTCCCGCTCCTCCCCGGGCAGCGTGTCGATGTGTCCTTGAGCAAGACACTTAACCCCTACATGCTCCCGTCGGTGTGTGGATGGGTAAAATGTGCACAAATTGTAAAAAAAAAAAAAAAAAAAAAAAAAGCCATTTACCATTTTACTTACGAATATTATTACTTTGTCTTAGTTTTGCCGTTTTGAGCAGTGTTGACCAGCAGTTTATAAAATAATATTTAAAATGTTTATTAGCAATGCCGAGCTTTCAAACCATTGCGTTTCTCTGTACGAAACTCTCGTGCAACTGTGTACCTTTGAATTTTCTCTGTGATACTTGTACAACGAGCGTTTCGCAGAGGACCAGTTCTTCAGAGTTAATATGGGATTTTCCTATGGGTCAAATGTGCACAAATTGTAAAAAAGAAAACAGCATTTACCATTTCAAGAATAAGAATATAATTCTTTGTAATATAATTCTTTGTAATAATTCTGTCTTTTGACAATAAAATCCCATAATTAACTCTGAAGAACTGGCGAAACGCTCGTCATACAAGGTGCATCAGTCAGCTAAAGCCGTTTTGAGCAGTGTTGACCAGAAGTTTATAAAATAATATTTAAAATGTTTATTAGCAATGCCGAGCTTTCAAACCATTGCGTTTCTCTGTCTGAAACCCTCATGCAACTGTGAGTACCTTTGAATTTTCTCTGCGATACTTGTACAACGAGCGGGATTTTCCTATGGGTAAAATGTGCACAAATTGTAAAAAAGAAAACAGCCATTTACCATTTCAAGAATAAGAATATAATTCTTTGTAATAATTCTGTCTTTTGACAATAAAATCCCATAATTAACTCTGAAGAACTGGCGAAACGCTCGTCATACAAGGTGCATCAGTCAGCTAAAGCCGTTTTGAGCAGTGTTGACCAGAAGTTTATAAAATAATATTTAAAATGTTTATTAGCAATGCCGAGCTTTCAAACCATTGCGTTTCTCTGTCTGAAACCCTCATGCAACTGTGAGTACCTTTGAATTTTCTCTGCAATACTTGTACAACGAGCGGGATTTTCCTATGGGTAAAATGTGCACAAATTGTAAAAAAGAAAACAGCCATTTACCATTTCAAGAATAAGAATATAATTCTTTGTAATAATTCTGTCTTTTGACAATAAAATCCCATAATTAACTCTGAAGAACTGGCGAAACGCTCGTCGTACAAGGTGCATCAGTCAGCTAAAGCCGTTTTGAGCAGTGTTGACCAGAAGTTTATAAAATAATATTTAAAATGTTTATTAGCAATGCCGAGCTTTCAAACCATTGCGTTTCTCTGTCCGAAACCCTCATGCAACTGTGAGTACCTTTGAATTTTCTCTGCAATACTTGTACAACAAGCGTTTCGCAGAGGACCACTTCTTCACAGTTAATATGGGATTTTCCTATGGGTAAAATGTGCACAAATATGTAAAAAAAGAAGAAAAAAAAGCAGCCATTTACCATTTTACTTACGAATATGATTACTTTGTCTTAGTTTTGCCGTTTTGAGCAGTGTTGACCAGCAGTTTATAAAATAATATTTAAAATGTTTATTAGCAACGCCGAGCTTTCAAACCATTGCATTTCTCTGTTCGAAACTCTCGTGCAACTGTGTACCTTTGAATTTTCTCTGCGATACTTGTACAACAAGCGTTTCGCAGAGGACCAGTTCTTCAGAGTTAATATGGGATTTTCCTATGGGTCAAATGTGCACAAATTGTAAAAAAGAAAACAGCATTTACCATTTCAAGAATAAGAATATAATTCTTTGTAATATAATTCTTTGTAATAATTCTGTCTTTTGACAATAAAATCCCATAATTAACTCTGAAGATCTGGCGAAACGCTCGTCATACAAGGTGCATCAGTCAGCTAAAGCCGTTTTGAGCAGTGTTGACCAGAAGTTTATAAAATAATATTTAAAATGTTTATTAGCAATGCCGAGCTTTCAAACCATTGCGTTTCTCTGTCTGAAACCCTCATGCAACTGTGAGTACCTTTGAATTTTCTCTGCGATACTTGTACAACGAGCGGGATTTTCCTATGGGTAAAATGTGCACAAATTGTAAAAAAGAAAACAGCCATTTACCATTTCAAGAATAAGAATATAATTCTTTGTAATAATTCTGTCTTTTGACAATAAAATCCCATAATTAACTCTGAAGAACTGGCGAAACGCTCGTCATACAAGGTGCATCAGTCAGCTAAAGCCGTTTTGAGCAGTGTTGACCAGAAGTTTATAAAATAATATTTAAAATGTTTATTAGCAATGCCGAGCTTTCAAACCATTGCGTTTCTCTGTCTGAAACCCTCATGCAACTGTGAGTACCTTTGAATTTTCTCTGCAATACTTGTACAACGAGCGGGATTTTCCTATGGGTAAAATGTGCACAAATTGTAAAAAAGAAAACAGCCATTTACCATTTCAAGAATAAGAATATAATTCTTTGTAATAATTCTGTCTTTTGACAATAAAATCCCATAATTAACTCTGAAGAACTGGCGAAACGCTCGTCGTACAAGGTGCATCAGTCAGCTAAAGCCGTTTTGAGCAGTGTTGACCAGAAGTTTATAAAATAATATTTAAAATGTTTATTAGCAATGCCGAGCTTTCAAACCATTGCGTTTCTCTGTCCGAAACCCTCATGCAACTGTGAGTACCTTTGAATTTTCTCTGCAATACTTGTACAACAAGCGTTTCGCAGAGGACCAGTTCTTCACAGTTAATATGGGATTTTCCTATGGGTAAAATGTGCACAAATATGTAAAAAAAGAAGAAAAAAAAGCAGCCATTTACCATTTTACTTACGAATATGATTACTTTGTCTTAGTTTTGCCGTTTTGAGCAGTGTTGACCAGCAGTTTATAAAATAATATTTAAAATGTTTATTAGCAACGCCGAGCTTTCAAACCATTGCATTTCTCTGTTCGAAACTCTCGTGCAACTGTGTACCTTTGAATTTTCTCTGCGATACTTGTACAACAAGCGTTTCGCAGAGGACCAGTTCTTCAGAGTTAATATGGGATTTTCCTATGGGTCAAATGTGCACAAATTGTAAAAAAGAAAACAGCCATTTACCATTTCAAGAATAAGAATATAATTATTTAATATAATTCTTTGTAATAATTCTGTCTTTTGACAATAAAATCCCATAATTAACTCTGAAGAACTGGCGAAACGCTCGTCATACAAGGCGCATCAGTCAGCTAAAGCCGTTTTGAGCAGTGTTGACCAGCAGTTTATAAAATAATATTGTAAATGTTTATTAGCAACGCAGAGCTTTCAAACCATTGCGTTTCTCTGTTCGAAACTCTCGTGCAACTGTGAGTACCTTTGAATTTTCTCTGCGATACTTGTACAACGAGCGTTTCGCAGAGGACCAGTTCTTCAGAGTTAATATGGGATTTTCCTATGGGTAAAATGTGCACAAATTGTATATAAAAGAAGAAAGAAAACAGCCATTTAACATTTCAAGAATAAGAATATAATTCTTTGTAATATAATTCTGTTTTTTGACAATAAAATCCCATAATTAACTCTGAAGAACTGGCGAAACGCTCGATGTGCAAGGCGCATCAGTCAGCTAAAGCCGTTTTGAGCAGTGTTGACCAGCAGTTTATAAAATAATATTTAAAATGTTTATTAGCAACGCCGAGCTTTCAAACCATTGCGTTTCTCTGTCCGAAACTCTTGTGCAACTGAGTACCTTTGAATTTTCTCTGCGATACTTGTACAACGAGCAGGATTTTCCTATGGGTAAAATGTGCACAAATTGTAAAAAAGAAAACAGCCATTTACCATTTCAAGAATAAGAATATAATTCTTTGTATATAATTATTTGTAATAATTCTGTCTTTTGACAATAAATGCCGGCTTACCTTGTGTAATTATTTGTAATAATTCTGTCTTTTGACAATAAATGCTGGCTTACCTCATTTGTGCGTTTGGACTGTTGTTTTTAATGTACAATAGCCTACGTGCATTTTTGAAGTCCAGCGCAGTATACTTCCTGGCAGAAGCTCACACTTTGGTTTTCTGTCATGATTAATCACGTCATCCAATAGTATTTGACAGGAAACTATTGTATGAGCTTCCTCCAGAAGTATACTGGAGCTGGGGACTATACAGTTATGCATACCATTGTAAATTGACTGTTATTTTGCCAAATTATATAATATAATAATAATTATTATTCAATTATTTTGTTGGCAAGTCTGAAAAGTAATGCAAAAGACTTGCCAACAAAATAATTGAAAAATAATAATTATTATATTATATAATTTGGCAAAATAACAGTCAATTTACAATGATAGACATGCATAACTCTATAGTCCCCAGCTCCAGTATACTTCTGGAGGAAGCTCATACAATAGTTTCATGTCAAGATACAATAGGATGACGTGATTAAACACGACAGGAAACCAAAGTGTGACCTTCAGGAAGTGTACTGGAGCTGGACTACAAAAATACATGTAGGCTATTGTAAATACACAATACATTGTTGTAATATATATACAACAAAATAATGTGATATTACAGTAATTTCTTACAATTTGATGTTGTGAAGTCACAATACATTGTTGTAATATATATACAACAAAATAATGTGATATTACAGTAATTTCTTACAATTTGATGTTGTGAAGTCACAATACATTGCTGTAATATATATACAACAAAATAATGTGATATTACAGTAAATGTCTTACAATTTGATGTTGTGAAGTCACAATATATTGTTGTAATATATATACAACAGAATAATGTGATATCACAGTAATTTCTTACTGTTAGAAGTTGTGAAATTACAACAATGTATTGTACTACCATTACTGTGAAATTACAACACATTGCTGTGAAGCCATTCACAGTAAATTATTGTGAATCTTACTGTAAAAGTCATGCAAAATATTGCCAGTAATTTATTGTAATATCACAGTAATTTCTTACTGTTAGAAGTTGTGAAATTACAACAATGTATTGTACTACCATTACTGTGAAATTACAACACATTGCTGTGAAGCCATTCACAGTAAATTATTGTGAATCTTACTGTAAAAGTCATGCAAAATATTGCCAGTAATTTATTGTAACTTTAGGGTGAAACATTTTACAGTGAATTGATATCAGCCTCCTCCAGACTTTGAAGCTGCTCTCCCTCCTGACTGGTCCAGAGTTCCTCCTGTTCCTCTTTCATCTGCAGGAGCTCTGTATGCTCCTGGCTCAGACTGGGGCTCCTCTCCTGCTGTTCAGGGGGAACCTCCTCTTCACAGACAGAGAGCTGTGGGGGGTCTGGAGGGAGGCAGAATAATAACATGAATAGTTGTAATTGCTGTCACCATTGGAAAGCCACCCATTTAAAGAATTCACACATGTTCTTCCTGTGCCCCAGGACAGTTCAGTCAGTATGTTCTTTCTGTGCCCCAGGACAGTTCAGTCAGTATGTTCTTCCTGAGGACAGTTCAGTCAGTATGTTCTTCCTGTGCCCCAGGACAGTTCAGTCAGTATGTTCTTCCTGTGGCCCAGGACAGTTCAGTCAGTATGTTCTTCCTGATGACAGTTCAGTCAGTATGTTCTTCCTGTGCTCCAGGACAGTTCAGGCAGTATGTTCTTCCTGTGGACAGTTCAGTCAGTATGTTCTTCCTGTGCTCCAGGACAGTTCAGTCAGTATGTTCTTCCTGAGGACAGTTCAGTCAGTATGTTCTTCCTGTGTCTCAGGACAGATCAGTCAGTATGTTCTTCCTGAACTGTCCTGGGGCACAGGAAGAACATACTGACTGAACTGTCCTGGGGCACAGGAAGAACATACTGACTGAACTGTCCTGGGGCACAGGAAGAACATACTGACTGAACTGTTCTGGGGCACATGAAGAACATACTGACTGAACTGTTCTGGGGCACAGGAAGAACATACTGACTGAACTGTTCTGGGGCACAGGAAGAACATACTGACTGAACTGTCCTGGGGCACAGGAAGAACATACTGACTGAACTGTTCTGGGGCACAGGAAGAACATACTGACTGAACTGTCCTGGAGCACAGGAAGAACATACTGACTGAACTGTCCTGGGGCACAGGAAGAACATACTGACTGAACTGTCCTGGAGCACAGGAAGAACATACTGACTGAACTGTCCTGGGGCACAGGAAGAACATACTGACTGAACTGTCCTGGAGCACAGGAAGAACATACTGACTGAACTGTCCTGAGACACAGGAAGAACATACTGACTGAACTGTCCTGGGGCACAGGAAGAACATACTAACTGAACTGTCCTGGGGCACAGGGAGAACATACTGACTGAACTGTCCTGGGGCACAGGAAGAACATACTGACTGAACTGTCCTGGAGCACAGGAAGAACATACTGACTGAACTGTCCTGGGGCACAGGAAGAACATACTGACTGAACTGTCCTGGAGCACAGGAAGAACATACTGACTGAACTGTCCTGGGGCACAGGAAGAACATACTGACTGAACTGTCCTGTAGCACAGGAAGAACATACTGACTGAACTGTCCTGGAGCACAGGAAGAACATACTGACTGAACTGTCCTGGGGCACAGGAAGAACATAGTGAATGAACTGTCCTGGAGCACAGGAAGAACATACTGACTGAACTGTCCTGGAGCACAGGAAGAACATAGATGGTGAAAAAAACGAGGTAGTTCACTATGTCGGCCCATGATTAAAATGACATAAATGACGCAACATACAGATATATATCATGACATAAATGACATACAGGTATACAGTACTGTTCCATTTGTGACATACAAGATATGCAAATATACAGTAGTTAAACAGAGATCTTAACAGAAAATATATACATACGAGGGGGAGGAAACTGTATATTAGGAGGGAGTGGGTGGGTGGGTGGTAGGTGACATGTCACATGTGTATTGTGAATTGTGTATTGTGAAAGCCAAGGTAGGTGATTCAATAACGTTACTAGATCAACTGATCTTTACATTCGATTTTTTTTTCAAATAGTCTATTAGTACAAATGTTTGGATCAAAATGCTGATCGGTACTTTGGTAGTTCGTTCAGGCGGGAGAGGAGAGGAGAGGGGGTGTTTGCCTCCTTTCCTCAGACAATTCTTTGCACTCTTCTCCCTGATTTGTAATAGCTTTTGGCAATCTGAAGTACTCTAAATGCTTTTCCCAGTCCGACCGATTAGTACAGCCAAAAACACAACAATAATTTACCCTTTTGAGCAACAATGACCAGGAACAGTTGCGAGTTTGGTTGCGTTGTAAACATTCAGTATCTCCAAAATGGCCGACTTCCGGTTTGATGACGCGCCGTGAAAATGCTTGCGTACTACAACACAGTACATAAGCTACTGTCTAGACATGTGTATGGCTGGGAGATTTATACAATTAAACTCTTACACTAAACCAAAATAAAATCAAAACATTACTTAAAACAGAAATGGTAAACTAGCGCCACATGCTGAACAGAGCAGGAAATGCCACAGTGCATAGAGTTAGCAGGTAAATTAATTTACATTGATAAACATACAATATGCATGGAGCCACATACCTGCAGAAGACACATAAAACAACACCGCTGGAGTCTTCTGGTCGCTGCACATCTTGCAAACCTACATGTACAAAATTAAACAATGCATTAGTTTCTTCACCATAATAACTCATACCTACATGTAAAAAATTAAACAATTCATTCGTTTTTTCACCAGAATAATAATAATAACTCAGAGAACAGAGAATGGAATCTGCAGACATTTAACCTACCTATAAAACTAGAACTAGTGGTCAAATGAGCACAAATGTCATAAAACCATGTAATAAAACGAACGTTAAGCATTATGTATTACAAGTTAAAACTTTTTTTTTTTTATCGACTTTTTCTCCATTTTCTATATTTTTCTCCCATCCCAATTTCGTATCATCCAATTCAACCCTCCCCTGTCACGAACGCTGTTTCTTGCCTCCCACAAGCCGGCTGCAATGTGGACTAAGTCATACATAGCACAAGTCCCCTCCGGTACTTGAGGTAACAGCAGTCGCATCTTTTCACCTGCGCAGCTCGATCTCTCAGTGGCGAGGAGTAACGCGTGGGAGGCTCACGCTGCCCCCGACACTTCCTGATTCTACTGCGCAGGCGCACCAACCGACCTGTAGGAGTCGCTGTCCACAACGCCCGATCCCCACCCATCAGTTTCCCACCCCCTAATACGGCCAATGTGTATTAGTACGGACGACCAGCTAAACTGAAAGCAATGTGGAGCGCTCAAGCCCAGCGTCTCCAGTATTCGTGGCGAGCGCCTTGCCCACTACGCCACGTAGCCGCCCCTACAAGTTAAAACTTAAAGGAGTTACATTTAGCAGAAACGAGTGAAATAAGGAGCTATATTTCAAACTTAATCACCTCCCCTCAGCAGAGAGCGGCAACACAATCGGGACGACAGACAGCGCGATATGCAATGAGGTGGTGTGACAGGATCTCACTGCCACCTAGTGGAAGCTGTTGTTACTGTATGTACTGTGTGGATTGATTGAATTGATTCATTGAAAACTTTATTAACAGATTGCAGAATGGGTACAATACAGTACAGCTCAATACACACAATTGTTAAGGGGATGCAGACCAGAGCACCGGAACACTGTACAACTGTACAAGCAAAACTGTACATTGGAATATTGACAAAACCATATGTAGCACCTGAGTCACTAACAGTAACAGCTGTTCGCCACGGGCACAGTTCTAGGTTCGAATGAGGAGAGGAGTAATATGCACAATTAAAAGAATAGTAGATCAGAGACAGAGTTATAACAATAACCGTGTTTTAATTAAAAGCGTGCTAGCTAAATAGTAATAATACATACAGACGTAAAGTACAAGTAATGCTTTGAAGTATCCCTTTTAGGTTCTTTCAGTAACCTCTCCTTTCGGGAGGGTTAGTTCGATATCAAGTCCTAGGTTGATTGGATCAACACATTGGGGTTCGTTCAGACGTCTCTGAGGTTATCATTGGTAACTCTATATCCGTTTATCAGGGAATGCAAATACCTTATTAGGTGAATTTGCCCTTTAAACCATCTTTCTTTACAGGAGAACCATCAGTGATTCAGCTATAATCAATGTTATCTAGAATGTTCTATTATGACATCACCACAAACGTTCTAGAAGGTTCTATGTTCTAGAATGTCCTAGTATGACATCACCACCAGTGGCGTCGTTAGCCCTGGGCTTCCGGGGCTTTAGCCCCGGATGTTTTTCTCCTAGCCCCGGACCTTAAAAAAAAAAAAAAAAAAAAAGAATTGTTTACATTTTTTTTTTTTTTACTTTTTTTTTTTTTTTTATGTCAGCATCCCCATTGTCTGTGCTGAATGTTTGTTAGTGTTTGGTATTTTTTGTTGGTTTTTAGTACTTTTAATCCATTTTTAGTAAGTAGTTTTCATTTGATCCTATCATTCTTTCATTCACCGATTTGTGGACTTGAAGATGTGCACTTTAACACAGCAGCACCTGGAGCCATCCATACCCATGTCCAGTGTCCACTGACAAAGACATGCTCATGATACTGTGATAAACTATAATAAGCTTTAATCGAACCCTGGTTCATTTCCTCGGATAGTCCGGTTGGTTTGGGGTGGTGTGAAAGCTCATTCACTCTTGCAAGTGAACCCTGCTACGGTTCATTTGAGATGTGAATGCAAAGCGGACCAAAGGCAGGAAAAGACCCAAAAATCGAATATTTCTTTTATGAGAAGACTGAAACATAATTATAATGAAACACACAATAGTTTTTTTTCGATTGCTTAAGCATGATTTTGAAAACAGGGCCTGGTGTTTCAAAACACACAATTAGCACAACCACACACACAATTATCAGAACACCTCAGATCTTTTGCTAAATTAAACACTTGTCAAAACCATACACTAATTTATAAAAACTACATTTTGTTACCATATGAAACACACGTTTCATATGACTCAATTCTGTTTGAACCAGTTACACACACTGCTGTGCTTAACCTAAAACACATTTAGCAATTCTACTTCTCAGTGATTACAGTACTGTAAGTGAAGTATGCAGAGAATGTGCAAATATACAATAAATTCACCAAACACTACACAAGACCAATGCTGTAGAGTAGACTGATGAAAATATAATTTATTTATCTACATATACCCAAATCAATGATGCAGACTGCTAAAAAAAACATTTTCTCTCCATATACCCAAATCAATGATGCAGACTGATGAAAATTTAAATGTTCTCTCCATATAACCAAATCAGTCAACATTTCAATATGGAGAATCACAACAAAACATGTCCCAGTTTTCATGCTACTATGTGCATAACACTGTAAGCTCAGCAAATATCAGACAAACATAAAATACTGTATCCAGTACAGGTTAAAATTACAGTAAAACAAAAACAATTTTGAAAAAATGTAAATAGAGTACAGAAAATACTAGACATTATCTCTTTGCCTATGGATCTGGCAAGATCATTTTTTGTTGTGATTCTCCATGTTGACATGTTGACGGATTTGGGAAAATGGGAGAAAATGTATATTTTCATCAGTCTGCATCATTGGTTGTCTTGTGTAGTGTTTGGTGAATGTATTGTATATTTTCACGTTCTCTGTGTACAGTACTTCACTCTCTTTCCATTTTGGTTGAAGACAGGTGAACTCACCTGCTGCATTTTTATAGTGCTTAAACCTGATTGGTGTATCTACAATTAAGCAATGGTGTGTTTGTGCATCTGATGGCTGTGTTTAACCAATTGGCTCATAGGTGTGGTAATTTGACATTCTGTGTCTAATGTAATGGAAGTGTGTTTAGTGTTTTGCAAATCACTGTGTGTATTGTTTTGCAAAAAGTGTGAGGCTGACATTGTGCTTATAGGGGTGCAAATCTGGGCCTACGTTTTGCTCCTTGAGTGTAAGGTTTTTATAATTGTGTAATACTTTTGATTTGAGTGTTTATGCAATTGAAGAAAACTGTAAAGACTAGAGATGAACTGTTTATTTCTTTTGTACATAGGCTGTGCATAATGTTTGTTTGTTTGTTTGTTTATTTGCTTATGTGTATGATTCTTAACTGTTTTTATTTTGTTATTGGTGTATATGTGTGTGTGTATGTATGTACAGTATATGTATATATATTATATATATATGTATATTTGTACTCCTGTTGGGGCCTCTTGGACCAGATCAATGTTTTATCTGGCAAAATAAAGGTTAAATAAATAAATAAGAAACTGATGATTTGGTCCTGTTAACTTTGAATTTTCTATGGGAACTGCCCAGATCCCTCTCATGGACATGGACCTCACTTTGAGAACCTCTAATGATTCGAGTTCTTCAGTATTCATCTCTAATTACTCTAAAATTGCGTATTTCTGTGTTTAAAAAAAAAAAAAAAAAAAGGGGGGGGGGGGGAGCTACCCCCTCCACCCCCCCGGGCTGAAGCCCCCAATGTTTTCTAACCCTAAAAACGCCCCTGATCACCACAAACGTTCTAGAAGCAGGGCCGTATTAACGACCGGGCCGACCGGGCCGCGGCCCGTGGGCCTCGAGTGATGAGGGGCACCCAAAAAAAATAAAAAAATTTAATTAAATTTTTTATTTTTTATTTTTTATTTTTTATTTTTTATTTTCTTGGGGGCCCCTCGTCACTAGAGGCCCCAATTTTTTTTTCTCTTTTTTTAACTTTAATTTTTTATTTTTTGAGGCCCCTCGTCACTCGAGTCCTTTTGGAGGCCCCTCGTCACTAGAGGCCCCAAATTATTATAATTATTTTTTTTACTTTTATTTTATTTTATTTTGGAGGCCCCTCGTCACTAGAGGCCCCAAATATTTGTTTATTTTTTTTTTACTTTTATTTTAAACATTTTTGGAGGCCCCTCGTCACTAGAGGCCCCACATTTTATTTTATTTTTTTTTCTTATTTTGGAGATCGATGTCATACTGTGACACTGAATGATTGTTAAAGTTTTCATTCATTCATTCAGTAAAAAAAATAAGAGATACGAAAATTAGAAATATAGGCCTCTCTCTTATACATGCCTCCTCCTAATACAAGCCTGGTATCCACTACAGTTGAAACAAATACAAGCCGGGGTTACTATTAGAGGAATTACGGTATTCTATATATTTTTTAAAGTGACATATAAAAACGCCACTGTGCGTGCGTGCACGTGTGTGTGGGGGGGCCTCCACAAGAATCTGGCCCAGGGGCCTCTGAAGTCTTAATCTGGCCTTGTCTAGAAGTAAAGGTTCTATGTTCTAGAATGTTCTATTATGACATCATACTGTGATTAAGCATGTATCCTTTAATTCCCCCTTCTTATAGGAGAATATCCGTACCCATATATCAAGTTAAATCAAATCAAATACAAAATACAATATCAAAATAACACAAGGTGAACGGGGTCGACGCCCTTGGAAGTCCTTGTAGTCTCGTTCAGTTCAAGCCTACCCGACTGTTGGTGTAACAAGAGTTGAGCATCAGGGGTATTCACATCAGGCTGGCATTAGCCTTGAGTTATACCAAATGTTCCGGGGTTGGCTCGCCATCGGGTATCGGTCCGGCACACCACCTCGTCCCGTGTGGGCACACGTGGTGATGGGTGGTCTGGACTGCTCCGGGATGCTGGTTGAGACTTGCCGGTTTCAGTCTGTTGGTTAGTCCCGTTCGGATGTCGAGGAGAAGAGAGGGATGGCTGTTGGACTCGCCTGTTTTTATAGGAATCCAAGATGTTCCGGAACGTTCTATTATGACATCATACGGTGACATCACAAAGGTTCCAGACCGCTACGTCCGGCCGCCTGTCTGTGCGCTCCGTCGAGACTGTGCTTACTTTTGCTAATATTTATAGTTTTAAGAGTTTTGTCTGTACCAACAGTAGGTGCATTTAATGTGTATGACCGTCAGTCACTTATAGACATCGGATTACAGGAAACTTACAGACTAGATTACTCCCTGGATCAGCTTTCTGAACCGCAGCAATGGCCTGTGGAGATCCTGAGGACATCAGGACCAGGTCTCGACCCCAGGAACAAAGGAACCATCAGACGGCGTGGGAAGAGAGCTGGGATCCGTAACAGACTGAGAACCAGACGACACCGAACGCCACTACCCAGTATATTGCTAGCCAATGTACAATCGATTGACAATAAATTAGACGACATCCGAGCAAGGATTAAATTCCGAGAGACGTTAGAGATTGTAATGTTCTCTGCTTCATTGAAACGTGGCTGTCGCCAGAAACCCCGGACCACGCCATCCAACCGGCCGATCACTTCTTCATTCACTGCAAGGATAGAACAGCTGAATCCGGCAAACAGCGCGGAGGTGGGATCGCCTTCATGGTAAACAACAATTGGAGCGATCCAGCCAACGTGAAGGAATTATCGAACCACTGCTGCCCCAACCTGGAATATATAACCATCAAGTGTCGTCCTTTCTTCCTTCCGAGGGAGTTAACGGCGATCATCCTTGTAGGAGTGTATATTCCACCGCAAGCCAGCGATAGTGCCGCGCTCTCCAGACTTCACGATGAGGTAAACAAACTCCAAGCAGCGAACGTTAACGCCGCCATTGTAGTAGTGGGTGATTTCAATAGCGCCAATCTGAGAAAGGTTTTGCCTGACTTCTATCAGCATGTGACTTGTAACACCAGAGGCGGTAACATTTTAGACCACTGTTACACGCAATTCAAGGGTGGATACAAGGCTCATTCTGCTAGTGGCTTTGGGAAGTCTGATCATGCGGCCATCTTTCTTTCTCCAAAGTACAAACAAAAAATCAAGAGCACACCTGTAGTCTCGCGAGAGGTGCAGAAATGGGATGTGACGTCAGAGGAGACGCTCCAAGCTGCGTTTGAGTGCACAGACTGGGGTGTGTTCCGCGACACAGATAACATTAATGTCTACACGGAGACAGTGCTGGACTTTGTTCGTACTTTGGTGGAAGAAACAATCCCCACTATCACAATTAAAGTTTACCCAAATCAAAAACCCTGGGTAGACAAATCCGTCCGTGAAGCTCTGAAAGCGCGCACCAAAGCATACAACGACGGCCTGGTGGCAGGCAACATGAATGACCACAAGGTGGCGCGATACAACGTAAGGAGGACAGTAATAGAGGCAAAACGGCGCTACAGGGATAAAATTGAACTCCAGTTTGAACAGGCCGACTCCAGAGCTATGTGGCAGGGGCTCAAAACGATGACAGACTACAAAGGCACCTCCCTCAAACTGAACAGTGACATCTCCTTAGCAAATGACCTCAATACCTTCTATGCAAGGTTTGATGCTGGTAATAACAACACCAGCCCACAAGCCACGGCAATGGGGGGGGGGGGTCTGCTGCTGATGGAGACTCAGTGTTCAGGGTAACAGAGCATGAGGTGAGGCGGACCTTTAAAGAAATGAATATCAGGAAGGCAGCATCCCCGGCCGCGTCCTAAAAGTCTGTGCCGACCAACTGGCCCCGGTATTCACTGACATATTTAACCTGTCCTTAGAACAGGCTGTCATCCCCACCTGCCTGAAGAAGTCCACTATTATCCCTGTACCCAAGAAATCCAAGCCTGCTTGCCTCAACGACTACCGCCCTGTAGCTCTCACCTCCATAGCCATGAAGTGCTTTGAGAAGCTAGTAAAGGGCTACATCTGCTCCTCCCTCCCCATCAACATGGACCCCCTGCAATTTGCATACCGCCCCAACAGGTCCACGGAGGACGCCATAGCCCATGTGCTGCACACAGCAGCATCACACCTGGACAAGAGGAAGGGGAACTATGTGAGAATGCTATTCATCGACTACAGCTCGGCATTCAATACCATAGTCCTCCTCCAGGGACCTGGGCTTGAACTATGACCTCTGCCAGTGGGTCTTGGACTTCCTGACGGGCAGACCCCAGGTGGTGAGAGCAGGCAACTGCACCTCCTCATCCATCACCCTCAACATAGGGGCCCCCCAGGGCTGTGTTCTGAGTCCCCTCCTCTACTCCCTGTACACACACGACTGTGTGGCTCAGCGGAGTAGCAACACAATCATCAAATTTGCTGACGACACAGTGGTGGTGGGCCTGATCTCTGCAAACGACGAGAGGGCCTACCTGGATGAGGTCAAGGTCCTGGCGGGATGGTGCCAGGAAAACAGCCTCTCCCTGAACGTCAGCAAAACAAAGGAGATGATTGTGGACTTCAGGAGATCGGGGGTCAAGGACTACAGCCCCCTCAGCATCGACGGGGCACCGGTTGAGAGAGTGAACAGCTTTAAGTACCTCGGAGCCTACATATTCGAGGACTTGACATGGACCACACACATTGACAGTGTTGTGAAGAAGGCACGACAACGCCTCTACTTCCTCAGGCGCCTAAGGAAGTTCCAAGTCAGTCAGAAGATCCTTAAGAACTTCTACTCATGTACAATAGAGAGCATCCTGACTGGCAACATCACCTCCTGGTTTGGGAATAGCACTGCACAAGACCGAAGCAGACTACAAAGAGTGACGCGTTCAGCCGAACGCACAATTGGAGGGGGGCTCCCCACCCTCCAGAACATTTACAACAAGCGGTGCAGGGGCAAGGCTAAGAGAATCATTAAGGACTCCAGTCACCCGAACAACTTTGAACTGCTGCGGTCAGGCAAGCGATACCGGAGTCTCAAGGCGAGCACAGAAAGACTCAGAAGAAGCTTCTATCCCCAGGCCATCAGGCTGCTCAACGAACAATGAACACTACACAACAACCATCAAACGCACATAGCACACACATCCACATGCACACACTCACTTTAAACAAACACACTGTAACACCCACTCCCCACACTTTATAGCACACACTCACTTTAAACAAACAAACTGTAGCACCCACTCCCCACACTTTATATTTATTGATAAAGGATTGCACTACAACTCGTACACCTTACTGTAAATTGTACCGAAATTGTACCTCATCCCATTTCTGCTTTGCACTATATAGTATTGTATATTAGTACACTGCATAGTATTGTATATTATATGGTAACTCAGTTACGTCTATTCTGCATCGAACATTGTACATATGTCTATACTGAACACTGTGACCTCATTTTCTACTTCTAATTTACATGCTATACTATGTTATTGATACTTATCTTGTCTAGCACAGTCTCTGGAGCGTAACAGTAAGAAGCATTTTGTATAAAAGTATTCTGTACTTCTGTATGACAACTATTAAAGAAACTTGAAACTTGAAACTTGACCCTTCTATCATGACATCATACGCTGGTTCTAGAATGTTTTACGTTCTAGAAAGTTCTTACCTAATAGCATTAACTATTTATGTCCCTATGATAGTTATGAATCTGAACCCTGGGTTACACATACTTGTAATTTACTGTGCATTGGAGGGGGTTGGGTTAGGACATTTACAGGGCCAGTTTCGAATTGCAGTCTCCCGTAGGTGTTCTTTGAGAGTGGTTTTGAAAGTGGGTAGTGATTCACATTCCTTTACCGCTTTGGGTAGGGCGTTCCACATAGTGCGGTGGCTTAGCAAAATAATTTGGACGCGCCGGACAAAAGCACCAATTTTTTTCCACGTGTTCCCCATCACCATAGCTTTCATTTTGGGGTAGGGGCCACATCATCATGATGGATTTCAAGATGGCTGCCATGTAAAATCAAGGTTCTGCCCATTAATAAATATCTTGGTCCATAGCGCGCTCAATATTTGAGCGAACACAAAGGTATTGGTATCCCTGTAAACTAGAGAAGCTAAGCTTTCCATTGGTACCATTAAGCCCAACTGTTGGGAAGGGGGTTTTAATAGGCAATGATTCAAAATGATGTAAAATTTTCGCCTAGAAAAAACTGCCATGCTCATCTTCCAAAAGGTCCCTTGGCTGTTTGCATGAATATATCAGAGTGAACATTGGTTTTATAGGTACCCACAAGCCTCTTCTTTCCAGACATACCCACTTCGTCCAACTTGCATGCTATTTGGGGCAATAATCAAGCAGGTTTGTGCATGTGGTACAAATGTGTCGAACATTGGGTTAGGGTTTGTTGTTAGAATGTTGAACATAGAAGATCAATTTTGGTGTCAAACTAGGGCTGGACGGTATGGTCTAAAATGTATATCACGGTATAATTTGAAGCATAGACGGTAACGGTATATATCACGGTATATTAACTTATCTTAAAATGTCTATATAAATGCTTCTGAAGGGAAAAACACTGTTATTCTGTTACAGCTGCTGAGCTCTATACTATAGGCTGCTATAGTGGAGCCAGCTAACGTTAGCTTGCTGAGGCTAGTACATCGACAGTTAACATTACATAAGGTTTTAGCGCGACGTGGGCATTCCAGAATGGCGAGGATGCAAAGCATGTTAGACCATTGGACTCGTCGCAGAGTTTACATTACACATAGAAACTGCGCGACTTGCGAGAGAAGTTGTCACACAGCCTTCAAACGCAGAGTCTGTGTATTATGAAATGACAATTGCGCGTTGACACGCCCACTGCGTGAAGCCTCTGTGCTCCTAAATAACTTTTTCCAGTTCGCACATCTGTTATGACTAATTCTATCTATTTTTAGGGGCAAATACGAGTGAAATAGTCGCGCCCTGGCTGTGGTTACATGACGTCATTGCTATTTTAGAGCTGCTCTACTGGTTACAAGGTATAGTCAAAATCCATACCATAGCGCAAATTCATACCGTTTATACCGTATACCGTTTATACCGTCCACCCCTATGTCAAACTACACAGCTATCACCCCCTTACATCCCCCCTCCCTCTTCTCCCCTACTCTCGCTACCTTACTTATACCCACCCCACCAATGCTCCTCATCTTCCTAGCCCTCTCCACCTGCTCCTCACTACCACACCCTACGGCAGGGGTAGGCAACCTTAGGCATGCATGCCTGCATAGGCACGCGGGGGCATTTGCATAGGCACAGGGGCAGCAGTAAAAAAAAAAAAAAAAATAATAATTTTATCATTTTTTTTTTTGCTATGAAATATTATAGTGAAATATTTTGCACTGTTGTTGCATTTATCTTGTTGAAATCCTCCAACAGGTTCTTTTTACTACCACATATTTAATTGAGACCCTTTATTTGTTTATTATTTCAATTTAGCTGGAAATACATTGCTACATCATTCAGTAACATTTGCAGAGCCTTATAACAAAAACATTATTACGGTCACCATTGTGACCAGTGGGATTAATCAACTAATTTTATTATTTATTTTTCTATTTCATTGAACATTGCACATGTTAAAAGCCATATTTTTTACTCAAAATGTGAGTATTACCAAGTCAACTTGTGTTCTTAAAACAATGACAATAAACATAGTTTTATTAGGTTGAAATAATGTGGTTGTGTACTTATTTTTCTGGATTATTATGGATTGAAAACTGAAAACCTTAATGCACAGTAACTGAACTCAATATTTTTAAGTTCTGGTAACTTATTATTATATATTTTTTACAGTGTAGTCTTGCGATCAATCAAAACTTATTTACACGATATACCTCACATTCACCCTCCATTCACATCCTGGTGTTCTCCTGGTGTTCTCCATTAGGCCTGTAGGTGGAGCTATGACAGCCCACGTACAGTACACACACCGATGGTGTGTGATGTGTCCAAAAATGAATGGGCAAATGTGAGTGAAATGGTCGCACTGTATGCAGCTGTTTGTCTGCATTGCATTCCCCCCCCCCAACTCAGATTTAGGGTTGATACAACCATCATAATAATATTGTTAATAATAACAATAACGATAATGATGTAATAATGTAAAAATTATCATTAAAAATACCTGATTATGAGAAAAAATATTTATGATGCATGGAATATTGTTGAGGCACACTAGTTACAACTATATTTCAAACAGGCACTCCATGTCAAAAAGGTTGCTGACCCCTGCCCTACGGCCAGATTACCATCCCAGAAAACTCTCGCGTACTTTACCTCACCTAATTGCTCGACAATGAGTTTGGGCAACTCGAGCCTACCTACTTTCCTCACTCCCCTCTCCCCCTCAAGCCTAACCACTATATGAACAGTGTTGTGCTAGTTACTGAAAAATAGTAACTCAGTTACTTTACTAGTTACTTCATTTCAAAGTAACTTCGTTACTGTACTAGTTACTTACACCCAAAAGTAATGAGTTACTGTGAAAAGTAACTATTTAGTTATTTAAAAAAAAGATAAAAAAAAAAGATTGCTCCCGAGTCCCATGCCCTATAGTACTCAAAATCGGTTGATCAACTTGACAGTTTCCATTCACATCACCGAACTCTGCTAAGCAATGTGGTCTAGATACAAACACAAATCTGACACAAACAAATGTTGTCCCGAGTCATATAATAAGAAGTGCGCCGGTTGAAGGAACAGCCTTGATGTCGCCGGAGCGTTTCATTATAACCATTATAATTCAAGGGTACTACGACTATGCTTGCACCTCATGGTACCAAAGCACCTCAAAGGCGCTTAAAACAAAATTACAAACATCACAAAACAAACTGGTCAGACTACTACTTGACCTGAACCCCAGAACCCACCTCACCCCTGCCCACTTTGACAACCTAGGATGGCTTAGAGTAGACGACAGAGTACAGCAACTTGCAATGGGCCTGGTCTACAAGATACACTATACGACCGGGGTACCCATGTACATGTCAAAATACTTCCCAAAGGTCAGTGAATACCACAACCACTACACCAGAGGAAGCTCAACAAATCATGTAAAACCCAGATTCGGCTCAAACAAGGGACTAAACACGTTTCGCAATTATGCCACAACAATGTGGAACGCCCTACCCAAAGCTAGGGGTAACAGTACTGTATATTTGAATACCGTTTATGTCACAAATGTATCAGTACTAAATACCTATATGTCCCTATGCCATAAATGTCATGTATGTTGTGTATGTCATAAATGTCTATATGAATTGAAAATGGGGGACCCTGATGGAAACAAGACAAACGTCTTTCTCAGGTCTGCATCCCCTTAACAATTGTATGTATTGAGCCGTACTGTATTGTACCCATTCTGCAATCTGTTAAATAAAGTTTTCATTCATTCATTCATTCATTCACCATCTTGCAAGTTGCAACGTTGTTTAAGATATCAATCAAAGCATTGCAACGTTAGAATAGTTAGGATATCAATTGTGCATGAAAGGACTATATTTATATTGTTTGATTAGTATTATGAGATTCCCTGGCAGATTTCGTACAGTCAAAATCCGTTGATCAACTTGAGTTTCAGTGAACACATTGCACTGACTCACCAAAGTCTGCGGTGGTTGAGATGTAGTAACGTTACGTTAGTCCAGTTGACTCCAGCAGCGCCTCAAACATGTTCTTTATCTCGTTTCCATGTTGTATATTAATTATCTCTCCAAGTAGTTGCTAAATGGTTTGTTAGTTTGTTACTGCGTTCTTTTTATGTAGATTCATAGCGAGCGTTTGTTTTGTTTACAATAGAGAGGGTCTATTTCTTTCCGTAGCCGCATTTCTTGCGCACTTCTGATTGGCCAGTGGCCAGACTCGCCTCGTATCATTCTACGCGGGTGGGGATGAGGATAATAATAAGAATAATAATCACTACCGCTCGCTATCAATCTACGCCGTATATAACGCAAATAACGCAGTGACGAACCATTCAGTAACGTAAGTAGCGTTACTGAATTTCAAAAGTAATGCGTTAGAGTACTAGTTGCGGCAAAAAGTAACTTCGTTTCCGCGTTAGTCCCAACACTGTATATGAATCACTTCTGCAACATCATTTCCTCCACCCTCGCCTTCTGACCCACTTGAGCTGCCGTCCCTCACTTTCTTCCTCTTGCTCTCCTTCCCCTCACTTACCTCCCTCTTCTTCTCCTCCTTCTCCATATCGTCACCACCCGACCCCTTACCCTTGCCCTGGCTATTCTCGCCCCCATCACTGTCGCTCCTCCCCTTTCCCTCACTTACCCTCCTCTTCTTCCCCACCCTTTCCCACCCTTCTTTCTCACTCTCCTCCCCACTATACTCCATTCTGTCACAACCCGACTCCTTCCCTTTGCCCTGAGACTTGTTGAATATAATGATACACAAATGTTCTAGAATGTTTGATTATGACAGCATACTGTGACATCACGAATGCTCTAGAATGTTCCATTATGACAGCATACTGTGACATCACAAATGTTCTAGAATGGTTGACTATGACATCATACTGTGACATCACGAATATTCTAGAAGGTTCTATTATGACAAATAATACGGTTCAATGACTTTATCTAAATCCAATCAATATTCCTAATGCCGTTTCAATGTAAGGTTATAAAAATAAACATATAAACATTCATATAATACAATAACCTAAATATATAGCTTTGGCTCCTCTACAATACACTTACCTAGGATTTGACTTGATTCAACAACAAAGCAGTCGGGGCAATGGCAAGCCGAAAACGGTCGAAAGTGTAGTTATTTGAAGTTTGGATTTTTTTTTCCGACTGAGGTAGGTAGATTACATTTTTAGAGACTAAAGTACAGAAAAAGGGTACCGTCGGGTACCGGTATCGATTCACAGGTACCGGTACCGTATCGGTTCAAATGTGAACGATAAATAAAGATCAAATCAAATCTAACTGAAGAAGTTATCCCTCTTCTAACAAGAGAGAAAAACGTATAGTTTAGCTTTAAACTATAACGTCATTGCTTATTAGGGATGGGTACCGAATTGGGTACTTTTAAAGGTACTTACCGAAACACATCGGTACTACCGAGTATCGATTCACGAGAGATACCGTAAAAGAAAGAAAAATTATTCTTTTTTTTTGCACTTTTTTTTATATTTTTTTTAACCTTTTTTCTTTTCATGTCAACGTTCACACGCACAATATACGTATCAGGGCCGACGTTCCACTCTATTGGTTAAAGTTGCTTACTCGTGAGTAGTACGTTCGTTGATAAAGAAAAATAAGGTCCACAGCCGCTCCAGTGTAAAACAGATATCCAAATGGTTTATTTCTCTTCCACAGCGAAGTCTTTCTTTACAGAAGTGATCATAAAGCTATTTTCCTAAATATTCACGTCACTACAAGGTAAGAAAACTGTATTTTCCCCGTCTCCAAAATCACCGCCGACTCGACACATGAAAATTCCTCCTCACCTGAAAGCCGTAAATCAAGTTGCCGGCTCTTTCCACAGCAAAACGGTCGGCAAGGCACCTTGGTTGAGAAATGCAGGCTTCAATCTATGTTGTTTAGTCTATCTGTTCAGTACTGCTCAGCACTGTTTCAAGATGCACAATGAGCTCTTCAGAGAGAATTGTTGAATATATATAGATACACAAATGTTCTAGACTGTTTGATTATGACAGCATACTGTGACATCACAAATGTTCTAGAATGGTTGACTATGACATCATACTGTGACATCACAAATGTTCTAGAAGGTACTATTATGACAAATAATACGGTTCAATGACTATCTAAATCCAATCAATATTCCTAATGCCGTTTCAATGTAAGGTTATAAAAATAAACATATAAACATTCATATAATACAATAACCTAAATATATAGCTTTGGCTCCTCTACAATACACTTACCTAGGATTTTACTTGATTCAACAACAAAGCAGTCGGGGCAATGGCAAGCCGAAATCGGTCGAAAGTGTAGTTATTTGAAGTTTGGATATTTTTTTTCCGAGTGAGGTAGGTAGATTACATTTTTAGAGACTAAAGTACCGAAAAAGGGTACCGTTGGGTACCGGTATCGATTCACAGGTACCGGTACCGTGTCGGTTCAAATGTGAACACACCCATCCCTATTGCTTATGTCCAGAGATTCCAGCTTTGATAACTAAAGTAATGACACTTGACTTACCTGTTATATTATGTTTTGCCTTTTTAAACATGTCCCTTATCACGCTGTCCACGACAGCTGTCACGAGACGCGCACTGAGAGCTGGCCAGTATACCGCGGGACCTTTTATGAAACATTCTGATATTTTCGCGGGCACAAGACCACTGCACAAGACCCGCGAAAATATCTCCATAACAGTTAAATACGCCTATACGGGCTAAAGAGTTATGATAATAATAATAAATGTAACGAGTGATCCCAATAAAATGTCTATTCGATTCATGCATGTCTGACTGTTAAACAAGTAAAAAATTATGTAAATATGTTGTTAGAATGGTACAAATATTCATCTGGTGACATTCTTCATAGCATTAACACATTTATTGACCCAGAAAATGTATAGTTTGACACCAAAATTGAACTTCTATGTTCAACATTCTAACAACAAACCCTAACCCAACATTCACATTTTTGGCAGTTGTTAGAATGTTCGACACATTTGTACCACATGCACAAACCTGCTTGATTATTGCCCCAAATAGCATGCAAGTTGGACAAAGTGGGTATGTCTGGAAAGAAGAGGCTTGTGGGTACCTATAAAACCAATGTGCACTCTGATATATTCATATGAATATCCAAGGGACCTTTTGGAAGATGAGCATGGCAGTTTTTTCTAGGCGAAGATTTTACATAATTTTGAATCATTGCCTATTAAAACCCCCTTCCCAACAGTTGGGATTAATGAAAATGGTACAAATGGAAAGCTTAGCTTCTCTAGTTTACAGGGATACCAATACCTTTGTGTTCGCTCAAATATTGAGCGCGCTATGGACCAAGATATTTATTAATGGGCAGAACCTTGATTTTACATGGCGGCCATCTTGAAATCCATCATGATGACGTGGCACCTACCCCAAAATGAAAGCTATGATGATGAGGAACACGTGGGGAAAATTTGGTGCTTTTGTCCGGCGTGTCCACATCCTTCTCAAATCTGGTGCTAAGCCACTGCACTAAGGCCCCGTTTAGACGGAAACGCTAGCAGGTGAATCCGCAAAAATATTTTTACGGATGTGCCTTTCGTTTATACGGAAACGGCGTTTTTACGGGGTGAAACCGCAAAAAAGTGAGACTACCTTCCAGGGTGGAATTCCTAGAAACGTAAAAGCTTTGCGCTTTCGTCTAAACTGTCAAACCGTATAAATCTGTTAAAACGATGACGAAAGGTTTGTCACGGCTCTGGTCGCGCGTACTGCTTACGTCACAGGTAGCAGGTATGCGCCAGTAGCCGAGACGTAAACAAAGCAAGTATGTCTGACTTATATCAACGGAGATCACCTGAAGGCTACATTGGCAGTACTTTTAACCCTTTCACTGCCACACGACAGAAGGTTACCCCTTTACTGAGATGCTTCCAGCTGCAGCCGTTCAGACCAGCGCTTACAAGCCCCGCACATACAAGCCCCGCACATAGCAACCCCTCGCTTCCATTGGCTGATTTTGGTGACGTGATTTTGGGTCACGTTGCACGTTGCACTGCGGGATTGATTGATTGGTTGATTGAAAACTTTATTAACAGATTGCCGTATGATTTGGGTCACGTTGCACTGCGGGATTGATTGATTGATTGATTCATTGATTCATTGATTCATTGATTGATTGATTGATTGATTGAAAACTTTATTAACAGATTGATTGATTGATTGAAAACTTTATTAACAGATTGCCGAATGGGTACACGTGACCACAGGCCCTGATTGATTGATTGAAAACTTTATTAACAGATTGTAGAATGGGTACACGTGACCTGACCGATTGATTGATTGATTGATTGATTGATTGATTGATTGAAAACTTTATTAACAGATTGCAGAATGGGTACAGTGACCGATTGATTGATTGATTGATTGATTGATTGATTGATTTATTGATTTATTGATTGATTGATTGAAAACTTTATTAACAGATTGCAGAATGCAGTACAGCTCAATACACACAATTGTTAAGGGGATGCAGACCATGCAGTACTGTTACATTTGTGACATACAGTAAATATATACAAGGGGGAGGGAACTGTACATTTATGATGAATTGAAAATGGGGGACCCTGATGTAAACAAGACGGAAGTCTTTCTCTGGTCTGCATCCCCTTAACAATTGTGTGTATTGAGCTGTACTGCAGATATATTTCAATTGCCTTACTTATTTACATAAGTATTATAGGCCTACAGCAGTATTGTACAGACAGTCTGTGTGAAGTCTGTGTGGTTATCCAGCTGCACAAAGGCAGAGCAAGAGGCTCTACAGAGGGTGGTGAAGGCGGCAGGCAGGATTGTCGGGACTCCTCTATCAAACATCACCTCCGTCTTCACCTCCCGCTGCCTCCACCGCTCCAAGTGTATCATCAAGGACCAGTCTCACCCAGCACATCACCTCTTTCAGCTCCTTCCCTCAGGGAGGAGATACCGGTCCATACATGCCAAGAGTAAAATATTTAAGAACAGCTTTTTCCCCCAAGCAGTCAGACTGTTAAACGCTCATTGACTGTCCCCTCACGTGCACCATGCACTTACCTGGACTTGATAATCACTGTTACCACTCATCATGCACTTTATTTAAAATATTCTGTTATGTACAGTGTTATATGTGTTTCATGTATGTATATATTGTACTACGGTCTGTGGGAGCTCCCCTGAAATTTCACTCACGGTCATATAAGAGTTTTAATGTAGAAGGTTTTATTAATGAAATGTTGGGTATAAACTGGGAGGAGGTATGTTGTGAGGATGACCCAGAGGTTGCACTGGACTTATTTATGTCAGAAACAAATCAGCCCCATGGATAGATAGTAGCTTTTAATGAATTTTAATGAATGAGAGAGACATACTGTAGCCAAAAAAGCATCAGTGTGTTCCAGTTCTGCAGATGACAGACAAAAGTACCGTTCCTTACGTAATCAAGTCACAAAGTTAAATAAGGTGAGAAAAAGGGAATATTTTAAACCATGGTTATATGATGTGAGAAATGATGGTAAAAATCTATGGAATGTTTTAAATCAAATTATGGGTAGAAAATCCAATGTCTGTACATGGTACATTAAAACTCTTATATGACCGTGAGTGAAATTTCAGGGGAGCTCCCACAGACCGTAGTACAATATATACATACATGAAACACATATAACACTGTACATAACAGAATATTTTAAATAAAGTGCATGATGAGTGGTAACAGTGATTATCAAGTCCAGGTAAGTGCATGGTGCACGTGAGGGGACAGTCAATGAGCGTTTAACAGTCTGACTGCTTGGGGGAAAAAGCTGTTCTTAAATATTTAACTCTTGGCATGTATGGACCGGTATCTCCTCCCTGAGGGAAGGAGCTGAAAGAGGTGATGTGCTGGGTGAGACTGGTCCTTGATGATACACTTGGAGCGGTGGAGGCAGCGGGAGGTGAAGACGGAGGTGATGTTTGATAGAGGAGTCCCGACAATCCTGCCTGCCGCCTTCACCACCCTCTGTAGAGCCTCTTGCTCTGCCTTTGTGCAGCTGGATAACCACACAGACTTCACACAGACTGTCTGTACAATACTGCTGTAGGCCTATAATACTTATGTAAATAAGTAAGGCAATTGAAATATATCTGCAGTACAGCTCAATACACACAATTGTTAAGGGGATGCAGACCAGAGAAAGACTTCCGTCTTGTTTACATCAGGGTCCCCCATTTTCAATTCATCATAAATGTACAGTTCCCTCCCCCTTGTATATATTTACTGTATGTCACAAATGTAACAGTACTGCATGGTCTGCATCCCCTTAACAATTGTGTGTATTGAGCTGTACTGCATTCTGCAATCTGTTAATAAAGTTTTCAATCAATCAATCAATAAATCAATAAATCAATCAATCAATCAATCAATCAATCAATCAATCAATCAATCGGTCACTGTACCCATTCTGCAATCTGTTAATAAAGTTTTCAATCAATCAATCAATCAATCAATTAATCAATCGGTCAGGTCACGTGTACCCATTCTACAATCTGTTAATAAAGTTTTCAATCAATCAATCAGGGCCTGTGGTCACGTGTACCCATTCGGCAATCTGTTAATAAAGTTTTCAATCAATCAATCAATCTGTTAATAAAGTTTTCAATCAATCAATCAATCAATCAATGAATCAATCAATCAATCAATCAATCAATCAATCAATCCCGCAGTGCAACGTGACCCAAATCATACGGCAATCTGTTAATAAAGTTTTCAATCAATCAATCAATCAATCCCGCAGTGCAACGTGCAACGTGACCCAAAATCACGTCACCAAAATCAGCCAATGGAAGCGAGGGGTTGCTATGTGCGGGGCTTGTATGTGCGGGGCTTGTAAGCGCTGGTCTGAACGGCTGCAGCTGGATACTATTGCCTTTACTATCACACAACCGGCTGTCGTGTGGCAGTGAAAGGGTTAAATACACAAGAATCTGTCCCGCGGCGTGATTGGACCCACTGTCTGTGAGTGACTCTGCTTTGGTGCAATCACATTCCCCATCCACAGTCTGCGAATCAGAGGCAGAGTAGGGCGGGTCTTCACAGCACGTCATGTGACATATGCGCCAATCGTGTGACAGCGGGTCTCCGTCGTTACAGCGTCGTCTGCACGGAGAATTCCACTCCAAAACGCTCGTCTAAACGTAAAATTAAAAGTGAAACCGCAAGATGACTTTTGCGGTTTCTGTTCACAAAACGCTCGTCTAAACGGGGCCTAAGAGTAGAGGGAATTGCAGTAGTCCAGTTGTGAGAAAATTAGCATGATGATGACTCATTTCTGCATTGTACCTCACTGTTACTCATTTTACTCTGTATTGTATATTGACTGAACATTCCTTTACTTACTTTTTTTTTTATATATATACTGTATGTAGCACACTCAGGGGCTCATGCAGAAACAAGCATTTCACCATAATATATTCTGTATTTTATTATGGGAAATAATAAACAAACTTGAAACTTTATTAAGGTCAGTAGGGGAGAGGAAGAACTTGTTTTTTGACTGTAGATGGGCAGTTGTTAGAAACAGTTCAAGGAGCTACGAATAGCACCTATTCCATCTCACTGCTCCAAAAAATTGAGAAAATAAAATTTCAATCAATCATTATACAGAGTGGTCTCAGGCGGATCGACGTCATGTCCCGACAACTCACTCTCGGTCGTGGGTTTATGGGATGATGCATTCTTAACGTGTAAGATAAATACTCTCAGGCAACATACGTGTAGCGTCCGATATATGGATATGTCTACATTTATACAAAAGTAACCGTAGAGGAATTATTTAAGAACAATGTAACGCTTTTCACGTATATGAATTGAAAATGGGGGTCCCTGATGTAAACAAGACACACGTCTTTCTCTGGTCTGCATCTCCTTAACAATTGTGTGTATTGAGCCGTACTGTACTGTACCCATTCTGCAATCTGTTAAATAAAGTTTTCATTCATTCATTCATTCATTCATTCATACTTCCCAACACATCCTCCTCACGTGGCAGCCACCCTCCAATAGGATACGAGCTAAATATCTAAACTCAAAAACACCTAAAAGAGGAAGAGTTGCATATATTTTCTACTAATCTGAATAATATAGACAAAGGTAAATGTAACCTCAACCGAACGATCAGCGGGTGACATCAAGTTGACTTTACGATCCAATCTCTCCCTGTTTTTCTGTTATGTTCTCTCACGTTGCAGATACACAAGGAGCTCTGGCTCGACCAGCTGGACAATCAAGCTAACTGCAATTAGCGTAGGCGAGGTTTGATTGATTGATTGAAAACTTTATTAGCAGATTGCAGAATGGATACAGTACAGTACAGCTCAATACATACAATTGTTAAGGGGATGCAGACCAGAGAAAGACTTTCGTCTTGTTTACATCAGGGTCCCCCATTTTCAATTCATCGTAACATATATGACATACATGACATACAGATAGACAGTACTGCTACATCTATACATTTATGACATACCAGATTTGCAAATACAGTACTGTTACAAAGGATCAGATTAAACCGAATATATATATTTATTTATTGATATATATTGCATAGTATTTGTATATCGTTTGATATCCCCTGTATATTCCTTGTACATATACACGGAATATCCCTTTAGCACAGACCATAATATTTCATTCTCCTATTGGACAGCGGTCCACCGGCGCCAGGGACCGGCCTCCGGAGTCAGGTTCAAAGTCACCGTCAAGACGTGTCTGGACATGCCCGGCCTTGCCCAGGGATACGCGACAGAAATGAGATTGGAACTAGTTTGTTCACCGTGCGTATAAATACGGCGCAGGTGAATATAGAACCCCCTTACCCTTCGCCTTCTTGCCTTAGTGAGTTACCAATAAGTTGAAGCCTCACCCACGATACAACGTGCGGTGAAGTATGGCCTGTTTGGCCCCAGAATAGAGCATTGAGACCGCGTGCGAATTAATAACTGAATTGTCAGAGTTTGGCGCTATACCGTCGAGTGCGACATATTTCTATTAAGTCATTAATAGTCTATTTGTGTATAGTGTATCGTGCGGTTAAAGTTCTACAGTGACCAGCATCCCCAACGCTTCCTCGTATTAGCTAGAGTTCTTATCCAGGCTGGGCTGACCACATGGCGCTTTCACCCGAGGAGACCTAGACGAGAACCGTATGGACATGTACACTGGATTAATCTACCCGACGACTGCATAGCCCTTTGCGGCTGGAATATATTTGCTTTGGTCCTGTGATTTATGGAGCGGATAATCGCCGACGCCTGCACGTGTTGGATTTACCCCGCGAGGAGTCAAGTCGAGTCGGCGCCTCAGAGAGCCTGAGGCCGACTAGCTTTCTTCACTGTGGAGCTACAGTCTACAGTCTACGGAGAACAGCTGTATTCGTCTGTGGATCAAGAGGCTACTGCACCGGCTCCTGTACCTGGAGTCTCCCTAGTCATCGTTGACCAGACGTCCTACTACCGACAGATCTTCTACCCCCCCCGCTGGCTTACAACCAGGGGAACCCCTTCCAGTATCTCCCGCTATATTACTAGTGTACCATAGATATAATTCCCTAAGATTCAGGTTGTATAATTACCTCCTGCGTAACCAGAGAATGGACATTCATTGTTGATTTGCCTACGCATATTCCTTTGCCTTACAAGTGCATTCAAAGAATAATGTAAAGTATCCTATGTACCTTTTGCTCCATTAAATACTTGATTATACCTTTGTTTGGAACCGATTTCATTGTGGGAAGTGTTCATCATATTCATATATCGTGTACTGTATGGCCAGTAATTAAAGTACATAAAGCGGTAGTGGTTTAATGATACCATACTTATCAATACTGTCAGGGAATTGTACCCCTCAGTTACAATTGGTCCTTCGAGCCGGAGGGTAACTAGTGTAATATTAATATAGTGGTATTAATATTGACATGGCCTATGATGAACACTCCACAAAACGGTTCTCCTAAAGTAGATCGCCCGCAGCATAGACGGCAGACACCTCAGTACTTAGAGGATTACGTTGCCAATATACTACCAAGCCTTCTACAGACGGTAAACGCGGAAAAAGTAGATAGTAAAATTATGTCCGACCCTATCGCCCAGGCTACCCCGCCAATAGAGGCCCTAGTGGGTTCTAACGTAACTGACCAAGCTCACGGTAGGGACCAGGAGGGACCTGACACGACCTTACCCCCCGCCAAGACCGAAGAAGTAGTCCCCGGAGAGCTCCAGGATAAAGACAGCTCTCCAGGGATGGAACTCTACCCGCTACAAGAAGAGGAGAGCACCCCGGAGATGGATCTCCAGGACTTGCCACAGGAGAACAGATCTCCAACGAGTACTGCCAGGAGCGGATCACCTCAACCAGCGTCTTCCCCCAGCGGGGCGGACAAGATGCTAGCACAGGCATTCCTCGCCAGCCTAGCAGCCTCTACAGAGCGCGATCGACTCCAAGCACAGATGCTTAGCGAGCGCGAACATTCTTCCATGGAAAGAGAACGCCTTCAAGCGCAGCAACGGAGCGACGAAGATCGTATACGTCTAGAGATTAGACGCCTTCAGACGGAAGAGAATATGGTAAGAGACCGGGCCGAAGCAGAGCGCGCCGCCGCCGAAGCAGAGCGCGCCGCCGCCGAAGCCCAGCGCGCCGCTGCCGGTGCCCAAAGAGAAGCAGAGCGCGCCGCTGCCGAAGCCCAGCGCGCCGCTGCCGCTGCCCAAAGAGAAGCAGAGCGCGCCGCCGCCGAAGCCCAGCGTGCCGCTGCCGGTGCCCAAAGAGAAGCAGAGCGCGACATCGCTCTCACCAAGCGCGAAGCCGAGCGCGACCGATTACAAGCGCAGATAATGGAGCAGCTGATCGCCAGGGCGACACCCCCTCCCTCCGCACGGGGTTCCAGGGCCTCGTCAAGACACGGGTCAAGGGCACCCTCCCCTACCCGATCAAGCGACCCTGAGCCCGACCACCAGAGAGAGCCTATACCCCCCTCCGAACCCCTTCCCCGACCGGTCCACGCGAGGACCAGCTACAAGGAAGAAACGGTCTACACCGCGGAGAGGCTAAATAGACGACTACAGGATCTAGAGGACCTGCCAGAGCAAGAAGAAGAGGGAGAGGAGGAGAGTCAAGCCCGACAGCAGCACAGAACTCCACAGGACCAGGAGGTCCAGTACAGCCCAGGCTCTACCCCCGCGGCTCTGCGCTACAGACCCCCGACTCAATTCACGGGTGAGCTTGACGCACGACCAGCCCCGAGGAATAGCACCTGGATACGCGGGCCATGGTACCCAGCAGGTACCAGCCCACCAAGAGGCGTAAGAGGAGACTCGCCTAGGAGGCCTCTCTTCCAACGCTCACCGATGTGCCAGCCATCCATGGCATCATACATTGGCACACCGACGTTTCCGGACTTCACCCACGAGAACAGAGCACAGTACACGGAGCTACGAATGTGCTTAGAGACAATGATGTCCGATGTAGCTGACGAACCGTACAAGTATGCTATCCTACTGAAGCACCTCAAGGTGCCCCGAGCGCACAATATAGCGCTGGCCTATGCCACCTCTACTACCCCATACACAGCGGCTCTAGCAGCACTCGACCAAAGATATGGACGCATATGGGATTACGTAATACAAGAGATAAGGCATATTGACCGCCTACCCCCAGCCACAGACAATCGCTCACTAGATGACCTGTCTATCAAGGTACAATCCCTGGTAGGGATGCTGGGGGCGCAAAGAGAAAAGGGTATGCACGAACTGTACGCAAACTCTAATGTCGAGAGGATTTTAGAGAAGCTTCCGCCCGCCCGACAAGAGCGCTTCAGGCGGCAAAGAGACCACCGTGATCCTAACGGTCCCGAGCCATCCCTCCTAGACCTAGCCGACTTCCTGGCGAGAGAAGTCAACAGCCTACGGTTGGATACGTTCATGCAGAGCACCCCAAGCTCCAGAGAGGGACCTAGGAGAGCAAACGATGGCCGTAGATTGGTGACCGTCATGCACCAATCAGAACCAGTACCGAGCAGCAAGAACCACAGTACCCCCTCGATGAAAGAGAAGTGGAAGATGGTGTGCCCGTACTGCGAAAAGGAACACTGGTTGTCACAATGTGACACGTTCAAGAAGATGACCGCCAACGAGGTTAGTCAATGGATAAAGTCCAACCGACGCTGTTACCGATGTGCGCGCAGTCACATGGCAGCCGACTGCCGCTTAAAGAAGAGGTGTAGCCGGTGTGACGGAGCCCACCTAGATGTCCTACACGACAGTAACAGAAGAAAGCCTGCACCCTCAAGCAGCACAAAGGCAAGTGTTATGTACATTGACCCCGCCAGCAGCGGGGGCGCCCGGGTGCTCTTAAAGGTAGTCCGCGTAACACTGAGTTACCAAGACAAGGTCATGGACACTTACGCCGTCCTTGACGACGGGTCAGAGAAGACCCTTCTCCTCGCGTCCGCTGCGGCCCAGCTGGGGCTGCGGGGGAGCGAAAACCAGATGACGATTCGGACAATAAGAAGAGATCTAAAGACGATAAAGGGCGAGAATGTCTCCTTCACTATCGCAGCAAGCGGGCAGCCAGAGAGACGGTATAGGATTACTAATGCTTTCACCAGCCAAGAAATAGGCCTGTCGCAGTACACCTACCCCATCGCCAAGCTGATGGATAAATATGTGCACCTGCGTCAACTACCTATCCCGCTCATAGACGGTGCCACCCCGACCCTGCTGATAGGCTCCGACCATGCAGACCTCATAGTCCCGATAGACCGGGTCCACACAGGGCCCAGAGGCTGTCCTGCAGCAGTCGAGACCCGCCTAGGATGGACATTACAAGGCCCCCTCGCTAAGTCTCTTAACCGAACAGCAGCCACTAACTGCCTCCACTCCAGAGTGACAGAAGAAGACACCACCCTCCTACAGCATGTCGAGAGGCTATGGACACTAGAGACAATGCCCTTTAAGAATGAAAAGAAAGACATTCGTTCCAAGGAAGACATTTACGCCATAGCACTCCTCGAGCAAGGGACAAAGAGAGTCAAAGTCAACGGAGTGATGAGATACGCAACTCCACTCCTGAGGCGAGAGGGTATGCCTACCTTCCACGCCCCAAAAGAAGCGACGGAGCGGTATCTATTGAACACAGAGCGGCGCCTAGCCAGAGACCCCGCTCAAGAGACTGTGTACCGCGCTGAGATTAACAAGCGAATCACAGCGGGACACATAAAGAAAATTGACTGGCGACGTCGTGCGCTGCTCCGCGCCTCCCTGATCAAAGATGGCTTTGATCTCCGGCAGCAGGCCAGCAACGACCCCCCAGTATTGCGCAGCCTCAACCCAGAGGACAAGCCCCTGCTGCGGTTCCTATGGAGAGAGAGGTTCGGGGATGAGCAACCAGCCATCTATCAATGGGAAGTCCTCCCTTTCGGAACCACATGCAGCCCATGCTGTGCTACGTTTGCACTGCAAAAACACGTCGCAGAGGACCCAGCAGCTGATGAAGAGGTCCGAAAAAGTGTAGAAAATAGTTTCTACGTGGACAACTGTCTGCAAAGCGTCTCGACGCCAGAAGAAGCCGAGGCCCTTCTACTCAAGCTCCGCGCCTCCCTGATCAAAGGCGGCTTTGATCTCAGGCAGTGGGCCAGCAGCAACCCGCAAGTATTGCGCAGCCTCTCCCCCGAGGACAAGGCAGCAAGCAGCGAGACCTGGATGGCGACCATCCCAGGAGAAGCCCAAGAAATGACATTAGGACTAGTCTGGCGCTTCAAAACAGACTCGCTCCATTATAAACACACACCCCTGACCAAGGAGCAGGGAAGGTTGACTGCACTACCGACCACCAGACGGAGTGTATAAAGAACACTCGCCAGACAATATGACCCGTTGGGATGTATTCTACCTTACACCACCAGGGCAAAGATGATTGTAAGAGCGTTATGGGACAAGGACCAGGGCTGGGACGACCCCATACCCGAACACCTTGCATCCACATGGAGAGAGTGGGAGACGGAACTCAGCTCACTCCCAGGTGTTAACATACGCCGCAGCTACTTCCCACCCACAGTGAGGCCGGAGACGTGCCAGATGGACCTGCACGTCTTCAGCGACGCCTCCGAAGTAGCCTACGGTTCGGTGGCCTACTTGCGTGCCCGAGAGGAGGGAGGAGAAATACATACTGCTTTCATCCTGGCCCGCTCAAGAATAGCCCCACGAAAGCAACAATCTATCCCGCGTCTAGAGCTCTGCGCAGCCCTAGCAGGAGCGCAACTCGCCACGTTAATCCAACGTGAACTCACCATTCCGGTGCAAAGAACAATCTTGTGGTCAGACTCCACGACAGTACTCACATGGATCCGGTCTGATTCGTGCAGATACAAGGTCTTCGTGGGAGTCAGAGTCACAGAGATTCAAGATTTAACAGAAGTAGCAAGCTGGAGGTATGTGGACACAAAACACAACCCAGCTGACGTCATCACCCGGGGAATGTCCCTGGATGACCTCACCCATCACAACCTATACAGTGACGGGCCAGAGTTCCTTAAGCTCCCGGAAGAAGAGTGGCCTACACCCACCCCACGGGAAGCGAGTAAAGAGGAGGCAGAAAACAAGAAATCTATGTTCTGTGGATTGAACACACTCGTCTCCACAGACCCCGACATAGACGATTGCCTCACCCTAGAGAGTGCGCAGCTAAAGACATTCCTGTGGCACCACCCAGAGGTTCAGCTCACTACTGACATTACAGCAGCTGACTACGAAGAAGCAGAACTTCTTCTACTACAACGAGCCCAGAGAGACTCGTTCCCCGATGAGCTAGACTGTCTACAGGGAGCAAAGCCCGTCCCATCAGACAGCAGACTGCTCCACCTAGCCCCCGAGAGCGACGCCCATGGTCTCATCAGAGTGGGTGGTCGTCTGCGGAGAGCTCCAGACTCACCGGATGACGTCAAGTACCCGATAGTCTTAAACAGCCGACACAAGGTCACAGAGCTGATCATAAAGAAATACGACGAGGATGTGCATCACGCCGGGGCAGAGAGAGTCTTCGCGGAGATCAGACGTCGTTATTGGATACTGCAAGGGAGAGAAGCAGTGCGGCGCTTCCAGCGAACCTGTCTAGACTGTCGTAAGTGGCGAGCGCAGCCCAGTATACCCCGGATGGCTGACCTACCTCCCTGTCGCCTCCGACTCGGCGACAAGCCTTTTCACTCCACCGGTATGGACTGTTTCGGCCCGCTGTATATAAAGAAAGGAAGAGGAACCGAGAAGCGGTGGGGTATTGTATTCAAATGCATGACCACCCGAGCGATGCATATAGAACTCCTTCCAACCATGAGCACAGACTCATTCCTTATGGCCTTCCGAAGATTCACATCGCGGAAAGGTAAACCGTCTATATTGTTGTCTGATCACGGGACAAACTTCAAAGGCGGAGAAAGAGAGCTGAGAGAGAGCTTCCAAGCTATGGGCCCAGAACTTAAGACCCACCTCGCTCCATACCAGATTGACTTCCAGTTTAATCCCCCGAACGCACCTCACTTCGGTGGAACTTGGGAACGAGAAGTACGTTCAATAAAGACAGCCCTGTACGCCGTGCTTGGGGCCCAGACCGTGGCGGAAGAAGTCTTAATGACAGTCCTCACGGAGATCGAGGGAGTATTGAACTCAAAGCCCCTCGGTTACGTCTCAAGTGATGTAGCAGATGTCGACCCAGTCACCCCCAACACACTCTTGATGGCGCGGCTGGACCCCGCGCTACCACAGACAATGTACAGGCCTGAAGAAGCGAACGGCCGAAGAATGTGGAGGTACAGTCAAGTATTGGCTGACAAGTTTTGGAACAGCTTCCTACTCCACTATCTACCGTCTCTACAGACCCGCCAGAAATGGGTGAAAGAGAGAGACAATTTGACAGAAGGAACAGTCGTCATGATTATCGACCAGTCACTACCCCGAGCTATGTGGCCGGCTGGCCGCGTAAGCAAAGTGATCACCGGTGCCGACGGAAAGGTCCGAGCAGCCGAAGTGCTCGTCCAAGGGCGGATCTACACCCGACCCGTGGCGAGGCTAATAGAACTGCCAAGGCTCCCCGATACTATCGATGACGACCATGACCCATGACTTTGTGAACTGACCGACCCCTCACAACAGACATTGAGTAGTGGACAGTGCGGTTAATCTGTCTCTGCTTAGCTAATTAGGTGGGACTAATTAGGGGGCGGCTGTTACAAAGGATCAGATTAAACCGAATATATATATTTATTTATTGATATATATTGCATAGTATTTGTATATCGTTTGATATCCCCTGTATATTCCTTGTACATATACACGGAATATCCCTTTAGCACAGACCATAATATTTCATTCTCCTATTGGACAGCGGTCCACCGGCGCCAGGGACCGGCCTCCGGAGTCAGGTTCAAAGTCACCGTCAAGACGTGTCTGGACATGCCCGGCCTTGCCCAGGGATACGCGACAGAAATGAGATTGGAACTAGTTTGTTCACCGTGCGTATAAATACGGCGCAGGTGAATATAGAACCCCCTTACCCTTCGCCTTCTTGCCTTAGTGAGTTACCAATAAGTTGAAGCCTCACCCACGATACAACGTGCGGTGAAGTATGGCCTGTTTGGCCCCAGAATAGAGCATTGAGACCGCGTGCGAATTAATAACTGAATTGTCAGAGTTTGGCGCTATACCGTCGAGTGCGACATATTTCTATTAAGTCATTAATAGTCTATTTGTGTATAGTGTATCGTGCGGTTAAAGTTCTACAGTGACCAGCATGCCCAACGCTTCCTCGTATTAGCTAGAGTTCTTATCCAGGCTGGGCTGACCACATGGCGCTTTCACCCGAGGAGACCTAGACGAGAACCGTATGGACATGTACACTGGATTAATCTACCCGACGACTGCATAGCCCTTTGCGGCTGGAATATATTTGCTTTGGTCCTGTGATTTATGGAGCGGATAATCGCTGACGCCTGCACGTGTTGGATTTACCCCGCGAGGAGTCAAGTCGAGTCGGCGCCTCAGAGAGCCTGAGGCCGACTAGCTTTCTTCACTGTGGAGCTACAGTCTACAGTCTACGGAGAACAGCTGTATTCGTCTGTGGATCAAGAGGCTACTGCACCGGCTCCTGTACCTGGAGTCTCCCTAGTCATCGTTGACCAGACGTCCTACTACCGACAGATCTTCTACCCCCCCCGCTGGCTTACAACCAGGGGAACCCCTTCCAGTATCTCCCGCTATATTACTAGTGTACCATAGATATAATTCCCTAAGATTCAGGTTGTATAATTACCTCCTGCGTAACCAGAGAATGGACATTCATTGTTGATTTGCCTACGCATATTCCTTTGCCTTACAAGTGCATTCAAAGAATAATGTAAAGTATCCTATGTACCTTTTGCTCCATTAAATACTTGATTATACCTTTGTTTGGAACCGATTTCATTGTGGGAAGTGTTCATCATATTCATATATCGTGTACTGTATGGCCAGTAATTAAAGTACATAAAGCGGTAGTGGTTTAATGATACCATACTTATCAATACAGTCAGGGAATTGTACCCCTCAGTTACAAGTACTGTTTGTGATACAGAAAGAGTCCAGACAAAAAAGAGTATATACATTTGACGTAGAAACTGTACATTGGATTGGGTAGGTGGGGGGGGGGACACTGTACAACTGTACAAACAAAACTGTACATTGGAATATTGACAAGACCATGTTTGGTAATTTACTGTACATTGGAGGGGGTTGTGTTCGGACATTTACACGGGCCAGTTTCGAATTGCAGTCTCCCTTAGGTGTTTTTTGAGAGTGTTTTTGAAAGTGGGTAGTGATTCACATTCCTTTACAGCTTTGGGTAGGGCGTTCCACATTGATGTGGCATAATTGCGAAACGTGTTTAGTCCCTTGTTTGAGCCGAATCTGGGTTTAACATGATTTGTGGAGCTCCCTCTGGTGTTGTGATCGTGGTATTTGTTGTGAAGGGCCAGATTAAAGCTGAGAATCTACATTTATTGTTTTATATACATTGTATATTATTTATATATACACGGTATATACCTTTAAACCGGCGTTCGAACCATAGGAATATTCGCTCTCCTTATTGGATAGCGCCCTAGGCGCCAGCCCGCAAGCCCCCAACGTCAGGTTCAAAGACAAGCTCAGGCATGTCGTAACATGCCCGGAGACAGCGTATTGATTCCAGACAAGAACTGAGGTTTGGGACTAGATAATCACTTAAGTATATATACGGCGCAGGTGCGCACAGCAGCAGTTCGTTCATCAAGTTCATCCCGAGTCAACGGGTAGTGAAGTGAGCAACCTTGCGTTGAGAACACATGCGAATAGAATAGTAAAGTGTCAGAGTTTAATGCAGTAACGTCAAGTTCGACCTAGTTTAATGTGAAGTAAATAGTCGTTCATTTATTGTATATCGTGCAACCCAGTTCATTCGTGTGTAGCATTACCTAACGGTTCTTCGTGTTAGCTAGTGAACCTTAGCCAGGGTGCGTGGCCTAAATACGTTGGTGCCAGTACCCGAGGAGGCCTAGTCGGAGAACCGTTGGACATGTGCACAGGAGAACCAGCGGCGGCGATTGCAGAACCATTACTGGTTGGATTATATTGATTTGGAACGTGTTACCCGGAGAAGAGCCTCGTTGATTTCCACTATCGTTTGGGATTTAACCTCGTGAGGATTACACTCGGGCTGGCCTCATGGACAGAGGCTAGCTAGCTATCATCGTTTGCTATCGAGCATTGGATTACAGTTATTGCTTTTGCTGCTGATCGTTGGATTTACAAGGACTGGCTCCTGTACGTGGAGTCCCTTTATTCTTCATTGAATCAGACTGAGTATCCGAACATTCCTCTATCTCAGTCTAGACCTTACAACTCTGAGAGGAACCCAGTGTCTCCAGGCGGTACCAGCGTTGCCTTCTATAATTGCTATTATACGCCAGGTGGCGTCAGCTTAGTACCCATCGTAGGAATCCTGCTATTCCCAGTGACTCATGCTACTGACTGACTTTATGCATATTCTTCGCCATACAAGCGCAACCCTAATTCTCATTCTGTAACCTAATGTTGCATAATAATAAAATACCCTCAAATACTATTTCTTTGTCAATGCTGTGTTATTATGAGTGTTCACCATCTATATTCGATGTACTGTCTGGCCAGTAATTAAAGTACATACCTAGCAGTGGTTTAATCTATCACAATCTTTAATACAGTCAGGGTTTTGTAACCCCTCAGTTACAGTATTCACTGACCTTTGGGAAGTATTTTTTGACATGTACATGGGTACCTTGGTCGTCTAGTGTATCTTGTAGACCAGGCCCATTGCAAGTTGCTGTACTCTGTCGTCTACTCTAAGCCATCCTAGGTTGTCAAAGTGGGCAGGGGTGAGGTGGGTTCTAGGAGTAAGGTCAAGCAGTAGTCTGACCAGTTTGTTTTGAGATGTTTGTAATTTTGTTTTTAGCGCCTTTGAGGTGCTTTGGTACCATGAGGTGCAAGCATAGTCGTAGTACCCTTGAATGAGTGCTCCTGCCAGAGTCTTCAGGGTATTCTTGTTTACCAGTGAGGAGATCCGGTACAGGAATCGAGTTCGTTGGTTGACTTTTTTTATTACATTGGATGCCATTTTGTCACAGGAAAGATTTGCCTCTAGGATGGAACCCAGGTAGGTAATATCTTCTTTCCTTGTGACAATATTGTCACCCACTGTAACTGAGAAGCCGTCGGTCTTGCTGAGTTTGTTATTTGAACCGAAGAGAATGGACTCTGTTTTGCCCATGTGTAATGATAGTTTGTTATCAGCGAGCCATATGCAGATTTTGCCTAGTTCTGAGCTGAGGGTTTTTTCAACCTGTAACTTGTTCTTGTCAGAGACCAGCAGGGCTGAGTCGTCCGCAAACAGGAACAAGTTGCAGTCACAAGCTGACGACATGTAATTTGCATAAATTAGGAACAGTAGCGGACCTAGTATGCTTCCTTGTGGAACACCACAGCTTACTGTGAGGGGGGGGGATAGGGTACCGTTTACCTCCACCATCTGCTCTCTCCCCTCCAGGTAGGATTGCATCCAGCTCACTGATAGACTATCAAAACCAATTGCTTTTAGCTTGTCAATCAGAATGGTGTTATTGACAGTGTCGAAGGCCTTTTGTAGGTCCAGCATGACCATGCCGCAGTATTTGCCCTTGTCCACCTCTTGTTTGATGTGGTCGTTTAAATAGAGAAGGCATGTGTCAGTGGAGTGGGATGTTCTGAAGCCAGATTGGAATTCGTAGATTAGATTTTTTTCCGCGAGGTATTTTTCGACCTGTTCGTATACAATTTTTTCCATGACTTTCGAGATGGAGGTAAGGATAGAAACAGGGCGGTAGTTGCCTGGGTCTAATTTACTGCCTTTTTTGTGCAGAGGGGTCACCCTCGCAATTTTGAAGTCCTTGGGGACGTGTCAGTAACTCCACGACCAATGTCCTCAAACTGAAAACATGTCATTTCATTACAGTCCCCTCGTCGTGTTCATACTGGGAATGGGTGAAGACATGCCAGTTGCTGGAGGGCTAACGGCTAGTGAACTTGAGAACGGTTATGACTATTACACACTTAATAATAAACACTGTTAGGACTATGACTCTTAATAAACACTGTTAGGACACTGTTATTCATTTACCCAAGGAGATTAATAAAGGAACACTTTACTTCTTTTCGTTTAATTTATTGGCTAATTTATGTACAGAAAATAAACACTGACAATGAAATGCAATTCATAAAACTTTGAACCGTTGCTAATTTGAAGGTGTGAATATCTGGTCTGTCCTGCACGAGGACCAGGCCTCCCTCCTCAAGTCCATCATTTGCAAATGCACTTGCAAGGCCATATTTTAACTACATGATTACAACTTCAGATCTAATTGTATTGCTTATATCTTATTTTTTTTATCCACTTTTTCTCCTTATTTTTCTATTTTTCTCCCATCCCAATTTCGTGTTTCCAATTCTCCCCTCCCCTGTCTTGAACGTTGCTCGCATATGCCTCCCACTGGTCGGCTGTAGGGAGGATAGAAGCCCTGCATCACGTGTCCCCTCCGGTACACGAGGAGGCAGCCTGTCACATCTTTTCACCTGCCAGCGGGGACTCTCATTGGCGAGGAGTAACGCGTGGGAGGCTCACACTACGCTTGCCATTTCCTGTCTCTGCCGGTCAGGTGTCCCCCAACCGACCCGTAAGGTCGCTGTCCACAACTTCCAGATTACCACCCATCGACTTCCACCCTCTAACTCTGCCAATGAGTTAGTATGACGGCCGGCCCAAGCCGGAGGCAATGCTGACACCCGGATTCGAGACCGGAGTCTCTTGCATTGGTGACGAGCGCAATCTCCGCTGCGCCACCCAGCTGCCTGTATTGCTTATATCTATGTATTTCTACTATTACTCTCACATGACCAGAAACGTCTGCCAGAAATGCGGCTATACCTTTGGTATATTGGTATCTTCTTGTCTGACTCTGGAGAAGACTGTACGCACATGAATGAATGAAATGAATGAAATGAATGAAATGAATGAAATGAATGAAAACTTTTTTTTACAGATTACAGAATGGGTACAATACAGTACGGCTCAATACACACAATTGTTAAGGGGATGCAGACCAGAGAAAGACGTTTGTCTTGTTTATATCAGGGTCCCCAATTTTCAATTCATAGTGACATTTATGACATACATGACATCATGACATTTATGGCATAGGGACATACATGAATGACATACAGGTATATAGTACTGTTACATTTGTGACATATAAGATATGCAAATATACAGTACTGTTACCCATAGATCCTAACAGAGAATATATACATATGATGGGGAGGAGACTGTACATTAGGAGGGGGTGGGTGGGTGGGAGAGAAATATACATACGGTGGGGAGAGAATATATACATACGGTGGGGAGGAGACAGTACATTAGGAGGAGGTGGGTGGGTGGTAGAGAAATATACATACGGTGGGGAGAGAATATATACATACGGTGGGGAGGAGACTGTCTATTAGGTGGGGGTGGGGGGGTTTGGACATTTACGGTGGCCAGTTTCGAATTGCAGCCTCCCGTAGGTGCTCTTTGAGAGCGGTTTTGAATGTGGGTAGGGATTCACATTCCTTTACAGCTTTGGGTAGGGCGTTCCACATTGATGTGGCATAATTGCGAAACGTGTTTAGTCCCTTGTTTGAGCCGAATCTGGGTTTAACATGATTTGTTGAGCTCCCTCTGGTGTTGTGGTCTTGGTATTCACTGACCTTTGGGAAGTATTTTGACATGTACATGGGTACCTTAGTATCGTATAGTGTATCTTGTAGACCAGGCCCATTGCAAGGTGCTGTACTCTGTCGTCTACTCTAAGCCATCCTAGGTAGTCAAAGTGGGCTATTTACACTGTAGGAATGCAGGACGTGTAGACAGTTGTCGAGTCGAATCCCTTTACTTCCGAACATGAAATAAATAACGTCAGTAGTTACATCCTTTTACCTCTAAACATAGAAGTCAGTTAGCCATTGAATAGTTACATTCAATGGCTACAGCCAACATGTAAACACCATGTAAACAAAACTAGTTTCCCAGAATGCCTAGTTTCTCCACTCTGAACCCAGAGTCTTAAAGGAAAACTCCAACATTTTGGGAAATTAGCTTATTTGCCATCTACCCTGGAGTTAGACAAGAAGATACGTACCTTTTCTTCTCTGTGCATGCAGTAGGAGTAGGAAGACGTTGGGAACTAGGCTAATGGAGGAACCTACTTCCAGTGACTGACGCTAAGCTACTGCATGCACAGCGAAGAAAAAGGTATGTATCTTAACACTCCAACATTTTGGGAACCCTGGAGTTAGACAAGAAGATATGTACCTTTTTCTTCTCTGTGCATGCAGTAGGAGTAGGAAGACGTTGGGAACTAGGCTAATGGAGGAACCTACTTCCAGTGACTGACGCTAAGCTAGGCTAATGGTGCGCGTCTTCCTACTCCTACTGCATGCACAGCGAAGAAAAAGGTATGTATCTTAACACTCCAACATTTTGGGAACCCTGGAGTTAGACAAGAAGATACGTACCTTTTTCTTCTCTGTGCATGCAGTAGGAGTAGGAAGACGTTGGGAACTAGGCTAATGGAGGAACCTACTTCCAGTGACTGACGCTAAGCTAGGCTAATGGTGCGCGTCTTCCTACTCCTACTGCATGCACAGAGAAGAAAAAGGTATGTATCTTAACACTCCAACATTTTGGGAACCCTGGAGTTAGACAAGAAGATGCATACCTTTTTCTTCTCTGTGCATGCAGTAGGAGTAGGAAGACGTTGGGAACTAGGCTAATGGAGGAACCTACTTCCAGTGATTGATGCTAAGCTAGGCTAACGGTGCACGTCTTCCTACTCCTACTGCATGCACAGAGAAGAAAAATGTATCTTCTTGTCTAACTCCAGGGTAGATGCGGCAAATAAGCTAATTTCCCAAAATGTTGGAGTGTTCCTTTAAAGGAGCCGTAACTTTGCTCAGGGTTTGGTGAATGTCTATATGTCCCAAGTGGGTCACCACAACACCAACATTATGGGAAAAGCTCTTACTGTCTTCTCCAGACTCAGAAGAAGATAGCCTATCTTAGAGTTTTAAGATAGGTCGATACGAAACGTAAATATATTATTCATATATAGATATAACATAACATACATTATATTATGTACCTTTTTTCTGTGGTCGATTAAGGACTTTATTTACATTTTCTGATGAGACCGCATTGAGGTCACGGGCAACTCAGTCATGTGAATCAGTAGGTATTGCTGATTGGCTCAAACAAAGTCTTCGGACTATATCTCTCCTGAATGTAGAAGGTAAGATTTTCTTTAGTATAGTGGCACAGAGCCTAGCAAACTATCTAGAAAGGAATTGTTTAGACACCACAGTGCAGAAAGCAGGAATCCCAGGGTTTTCCGGATGCATAGAACACACAAGCGTGATATGGCACCAGATTCAATTAGCCAAGATAGAGAAAAGAGATTTAAATGTGGTATTTTTTTTTAGACCTGACAAATGTGTTCGGTTCGGTTAGGTGATACAGGAGAGGTTACTCAAGGTTGCCTCCCGAACTGGTGACATAGGGAGAGGGGAGCAAGAGGGGATGATACTTGCCCTCACAACTGCAACCTTGTTTACAAAAAAGAAAAGAAAACTGTTACAGTCATCATTTGAAAAAGCAGGAACAGAGGGGAGAGGAGGGCTGACAGTGTGATTAATGGTTTTAAAAAGCAAAAGCCCCATTGCTTTACATTAGTTCTGTGGTTAACCAGCAGGAGGCTGGTTCCCTCCCAGAGGGAGGAGAGGACCGTCGTCCATCAAACACGTCATTGGTGAGGAAGCAATGGAGCTAGATGTCCAGAATTCTTAGAGTCCCTGCATTGGCTTCCTATCGGCTTGAATAGGGAGGTGTAGTCATAGATATATATAGAACACTAGATAGCTTAAGGCGGAGTCACCAGCGTCACTGAACCGCCGCCATCTTGCCCAGGTCAGCCTTGAGTGAGAGTGAGTGAGCTGCACAGACAAAAATACTCTTAACTCGCTGAAATATTGACGGATTTACAAACGGGTTGGTTTGCTATAAACATCAAAGATGTAGTTATGATACCGCATACTTATAAAAAAAAATTTAAAGATGTTTTTTTTTACAAACCGCTTGAATCATAGCCAAGTTAATAATGCTTGTAATAAACCAAACCGTTTGTAAATCCGTCAATATTTCAGCGAGTTATGAGTATTTTTGTCTGTGCAGCTCACTCACTCTCACTCAAGGCTGACCTGGGCAAGATGCCGGCGGTTCAGTGACGTCGCTCTCCATTGGCCGGCAGCGCGGGTAAGCTATCTAGTGTTCTATATATATCTATGGGTGTAGTGGTTACGTCATTGCTGTTTCCGGCCGGTCCACCATCTTGGAAACGCAATGTATTTTCCCATTGCCCATTTCTAAACCGTCTTGTTTAAAACAAATAAAGCATGAACATTTGTATGGTGTACCTTTCTTTGCATATTCATCCACAATCTATCTCAACATGAAAATATTCGCAATTAATCACACAAGGACTGAGGACTCACACTCTCTCTATCTCACACACACTCTCCCAGCTCTCTTTCTCTCTTGCCCCTTCCTCATCTCTCTCACCCCCCCTCTCTCTCTCAATGAGAGTATCAATAATCAAATCAAATTTAAAAAAAAATGTACGTTAATGTTGCGCTAAAAAAATTGTGGCGTTAAAATAATTGTGCGTTAACGCGTTAACTTTGACAGCCATTTATGTATCATCACTGATCTTTCTTGGACCTTATTGTGATGTTTGTAAAGTGCATTGCATTGCTCTACATGTGCTAAATAAATAAAACTTTTAAACTATATTTTACTAACATTATCCATCCACATAGTTCTAGGTTATAATAATATTAAATTTACATAATTTAATTGAGCTGTATTTAACACAACGATTCAGTGCTCTCCATTGACATCACTGGAGGACAAATTCAAGCTCTTACTGTCAGACAAAAAGTAATTTGTGTAATAAATCAGCTTTGGTTCTCAGTGAAATGCCCCTTTAAAAATATATATTTTATATATATATATTATATTATTATATAGTACAGCTCAATAAAATGGTATAAGGTACAGTAGCAGTCCCTATAAGACAATGTATTGCTATTTCTGTACATAATTTCATAGAGCTGTAATTAACACAACACAAGGATTCAATGTGTGCCCGATGACATCACTGGTGGCCACATTCAACCTCATTTACTCTCAATAACTGTCAAACTAAATTAATGTGTACAACACTGTTGAGGGTTTTTGGATGTGCGTGAGATTATGTGCAAAATAAATCTGCATTGTTTTTTGGTGAAGTGCCCCTTTAACCACAGACCAGGACAGGGATGATTATCTAGAATGTCGATTCCGTTTCTCCACAGAGAAAACACTTAGGAACTGGAAGTCAATATCTGGGCATACTGTAGGCCGAACCCCTGCATTTACAAACTCCTGAGGCCTGTTAATGCCATATAATGTCAGAACATACACACTGGGTAATACGCAGATGTTGCACTATCCGTTATCACTCTTAGAAAAATGGAATTGAGAAAGTTGAAAATCAAGAGTTTATTTCAAGCCAGTATTCTGCAGTAGGCTACTGTATGTAAAACCAGAGAGGCAAGGTTCACTTCTATCAGTCTTATCATTTGCAGTATTGAAAACATGTTATATACATTCCTCCCTTTCAAAGGGAAACTCCCATCTTTAAACAGAATCTGCACAGCATTTAGTCATTCCAATCATCTTCAATAGTTTCATCAATATCTTAATAATAGTTAAAAGCCCCAATATCTGATTGTTGGTCAAACAACAAACACATATTGCAAAATGTCTCCACCTGTCTGCCAGAGGAGGTACTGGCTAACCGTTTATTGCCAATATAGTCACAAAATAATTGTGTTGCCAATCATTATCACAAATGGGTACCTTAGCTCACTTTGTCTTTAGATATGCTCTCCTTGCTTGCGTGTTCTCTCACTTTCATCGTGTGGATGACAATTGTAGCTCCTCCAGCTCTTAATGTGTACAATAACAAAACAAAAACTGGGGCAGAAATGTACAGGGGCCGCCGTTTCTCCACAAATCAGGAATTGGGGCTTTAAAACTAGAACCCAAAGAACCTTTGAATCAAAGAATCTTATGTGTGATGAGAGATGAGCGAGACACCCTTTGGCGCTGCTCCGCTGGTAATGAGTGTAGCTTTCATTTTTACCTTCCGAGTGAGACTTTCCCATGTTTATTAAAGATTAAAGGGATAACGTTTGAATTATGTTCAGGGTGGATTCTCACAGCAGAGTTCATAATCAGAGATTATTTAAATAGGAATATGCTGATGATAAGACCTTTTCATCGCCGATACCAACTGACCCATCTCAAACCCCAAGAAAAGAGGGTGGGCTTTGAGATAGGTCAGTTAAGCCCTTCAGTATCCGTCAATTCTGAGTACCGATCCATTATCCAAAGAAATTACGAAAATGTAGTCACTTTTGCTTTGATTTCTGACATTGGTACATGTGGTTCTTGGTATTGGATTCATCCCTAATTGTAAGGAAGGAAATTATTAATCTTGATACAATTGTACACAACAGTGATGGTAATAAGAGGCCTTTCATGGAATGTTTAGAATATCCTCGTTTGAAGAAACAATGTTTGCTACTGTACTGTATGTGTAGAACAACAGTTGATAGAAATATATCAACAAAATTTGAATAAGTTGGTGTCTTATTTTTACTGTATCTTGTAAAAAGGTCACAGTATAATAACAGCAAAATCCTGCTTCTCCAGTGTTTTACCAACTCCACCTCTGCACAGTAATTACTTTATGCATTCGAAAGTGGTTACCAATGGTTACAGGCAGCCATATAAGGAAGAGAACTACAGCAACATTCCTTGCAAGGCCTCTTGTATTTCCCATGGTGCAAAGCGTGCAAGCATCCAATCACTTTCACGAGTTCCAAACCCTCACACAAACGCTACGCTGAGCACTGCATTGTGGGATGGTCTGGGAGGACTTGATGTCATACCAGGAGGCGGTATATATATATATATGTGGTATATCTTTATGCACGTCAAGTCAAGAGTCAAGTCAAGTCAAGTCAAGAGTTTTAATTGTCACGGCATACAGGTATACAATGAAATGCGGCTGGTCTTGCCCGCGACGATGTGCAATACAGTGGTACAACATATAATAGAATCCAATAAAAATACAGTGGTACAACATATTAATAGAATCCAGTAAAAAACAACAGTGCAATAAACAGGTACATGGTGTGCCATCTCGGTATCTGTACATAGTATTTACAGAGCATATAGGACAGGTACATGGTGTGCCATCTCGGTATCTGTACATAGTATTTACAGAGCAAATAGGACATGCTAGGTAGCTTTAGTAGTGCAATACACTGTTCCTGATGTTATACTAATTTAAAGTGGCCTTTCCTCTGGCCATAAGTGTGCGTATGTGCGGCATGAGTGTTAAAGTGGCTGCTAGTGTGTGAGCGTGCTCAGCGTGCGTGTCGTGTACGTGCTTGTGTGTGCTTGTGTGTGGATAGTTCAGTTTCTGTGTCTCTCAATGTTCATTGTTCAAGGCTCTGATGGCCTGGGGGAAGAAGCTTAGCCTAAGCCTCTCCGTCCTAGTAGCTGGGGTTCGCAGGCGTCTGCCTGACCTCAGCAGCTGGAACAGGCTGTTATTGGGGTGGTGGGGGTCTTTCATTATCCTGCAGGCTCTGGATTTGCACCTCTTGTTGTATAGAGCCTGTAGGGGAGGTAGCGCAATACCCGTGGTACGCTCGGCTGAGCGCACCACTCTCTGTAGGGCCTTCTTGTCCTGTGCCGTGCTGTTCCCATACCAGGCAGTGATATTTCCGGTCAAGATGCTCTCTACAGCTCCTGAGTAGAAGGACTGGAGTATCTTCCCCGATACTCTGAACTTCCTTAACTGTCTCAGGTGGTAGAGGCGCTGCTTCGCTTTCTTTACTACTGTGTCTATGTGTGTTGACCATGCCAGATCCTCTGAGATGTGGACCCCCAGGTACTTGAAGCTGCTCACCCTGTCCACGGTAGCCCCGTTAATCATCAGTGGTGTGTGTGTCTCCTGCTGTCCTCTCCTATAATCCACGATCAGCTCCTTGGTTTTACCAATGTTCAGGAGCAGGCTGTTGTCCTGGCACCAACGTTCCAGTACCTCAACCTCTTCTCGGTAGGCCTTCTCGTCGTTGTCCGAGATCAGCCCCACCACCACCGTGTCGTCGGCGAACTTCACTATGGAGTTGGAGCTGAACTTGGCCACACAATCGTGTGTGTAGAGTGAGTACAGCAGGGGGCTTAGAACACAGCCCTGGGGGGACCCGATGCTCAGGGTGATGGTGTTGGAGGTCTGACCCCCCACCCTGACCGCCTGGGGTCTTTCACTCAGAAAGTCCAGTACCCAGGCGCTCAGGGCGGAGCTCAGACCTAGCTCGATCAGCTTGTCCACCAGTCTGGTGGGGACTATGGTGTTGAACGCTGAGCTGTAGTCAATGAACAACAGTCTCACATAGCCCCCCTTCTGACGGTCAAGGTGGGAGAGAGTGCTGTGCAGTACCTGGGAGACCGCGTCGTCAGTGGACCTGTTTGTCCTGTATGCAAATTGCATAGGGTCCATATCACTGGGGAGAGAGGCACAAATGTGGTCCTTGACCAGCCTCTCGAAACATTTCATGACCACAGAGGTGAGTGCCACCGGTCTGTAGTCATTTGGGCATGTTGGGGAGGGTTTCTTCGGTACAGGGATGATGGTAGACATCTTGAAGCAGACAGGGACTACTGACTCCGCCAGGGATTGATTATATATGGCGGTGAACACCGGGGCAAGCTGGTTTGCACAGGACTTAAGTATGCGTCCTGTTATACCATCTGGACCCGCAGCCTTCCTGGTGTTCACCTGCATAAATGCTCTTCTCACACTGTGTTCCGACAACGAGAGAGCGCCCCCGCCCCCCCGCGGTTGCCCCCCCCCTCCACAACAGCCGGTGCGCCAGTGACGTCACTAGCCAGAGGGCTAGCGGCGACACTGTCTACACCGAACCGAGCGTAGAAGGAGTTGAGTTTGTCCGCGAGAGAGGCGTCGTCGCTCCCCATTGAGGGGGCGCTGACTTTGTAGTCAGTTATTGTCTTCAGTCCCCTCCACAAGCCTCTTGTGTCGTTTTGTGCCATTTGTGTCTCCAGTTTCTCAGCATATGTCCTCTTAGGAAGTTTAACAGCCTTGCGCAGAGTGTAGACTGAAGCCTTGTACTATTCCATATTTCCTGACTCTCTGCCCAGGTTATAAGCCGTGGTGCGTGAGTTCAGGGCTGTTCTTATAGTGCTGTCCACCCAAGGTTTCTGGTTTGGGAAAACCCGCGCCTTCTTTGTGAGGACAATACCGTCTGCCACAGTTGTTATGTAACTCACAACGGTATCAGCGTACTCGCTGACGTCACTGGCGCTTCCTTTAAACATGTCCCAGTCTGTATCCTCGAACGCATCACGGAGCGCGGCCTCTGATTCGTCAGACCACTTTTTTGTCTCACGTGACACGACAACGTCACGCGATCTTTGTTTGTATGCTGGGATTAAAAAAATGGAGTCGTGATCGCTCGCGCTTGCAGAACCCATCAGTGGCGGAGCCGCTACAGCCTTGTAGCCAGCTTTGAACGGGGTGTAACAGTGGTCGAGTGTGTTTCCCCCTCTTGTGGAGCAGGCGATGTGCTGAAAAAAGGTCGGCATCACTTTTTTCAGATTTGCCTGGTTGAAGTCACCAGTCACTATCGTCGCGGATTCCGGGTGCTTGATTTGTTGTTTGTTGATGTGGTCGTGTAATTCCACAAGCGCTTTGCCAGTATTTGCCTGTGGGTGGATATATACGACGGATAAAATGACCGCGGTAAACTCACAGGGTAGGTGGTACGGGCGGCACAGGATTTGGAGATGTTCCATATCTGGGGAGCATGAACTTGAGAGGACATGTACTTCCTTGGGATTAACCCAGAGATTGTTCGTGAGGATGCAGACCCCACCTCCGATGCTCTTCCCAGAGGCTGCCGTGCGATCTGCTCTCAGGACGGTGAAATTGTCCGATGGAGAGACGCTGTTGTCCGGCGTCGCTTGCTTGAGCCATGTCTCCGTGAAACACATGACGTTAACGTCTCTCATCTCCCGTTGGAATCGGACCCTCGCTCTCAAGTCGTCCTTTAGCAGTAAGCGATTAAAATCTCATGACCATGTGAAATATGCCTGGACTCGAACCCGCGGTTTCCCGCATGGGGTGTGAAACATCTACCGCTCAACTAAAGGGGAGATATATATTAGGCTTGCTCTGTGCCAAGGTAGATAAGAGGAGAGGGGGACTGCTAACGTCTCATTTGAAGATTAGTTTCAATAAAGGCGGGGAGGATTATTTGACGTGTGATGAGTGTTTTATTTCCCTCTTGGCTTTTCTCTTTATTTTTTGTTGTGTTTTAGAAGACGACGATTATAATGCCATTGTGGTGCGACAGCCGCTCAGGATGTATAGCGGTCGTCTGGTAATCAGAAGGTTCCTGGTTAAATTCCATCCTAGGTACACATTCTCTAAAAGATTATTCCAGATAGCACAGCATCACCCACAGGGCCAAGGGCACTGAAAGGCTTCAAA
>NW_028169944.1:0-10000 GCF_963971535.1 Notolepis coatsorum
GAACTAAACAGGGAAACAAACAAAACTAACCACACAAGAAAAGACTGAACAAGACAGAGTAAACAACCACCATACAAGAGACAAATAAAACAATTAACAAGGGAACAAGACTAAAGATAACACAAGGTTAAAACACATGGGAGACAACACAAAGGCCAGGAATAAAAGTCTGTCCAAAGGTGGGGGCTGGTGAGGAGGAGAGGAAAGTCTATGCAAGGGTGGGGGCTGTTGAGGAGAGGAGAAGGTCCCAGGGACAGGCGAACCCTCACAATTACATCGTTATTTATACCACAAATACGTTTTCCTCTTCTATTTTGCACACAAACTCTTTTTTGACATTCTAAAAATCCACCTCAAGCAGGCATAAGAAACGTTTATGCGCAATTGAGGAATTTTCTTTATTTAAATTTGTATTTCTTCTTATTTTTCCTATTTCCATGCTGTTTCCAGCTTCTATAATGTGATCATTTTAAATGTGCATAAAAATATGAACAAAATATATGAAATATATGAACAAATATGAGCATAAGAACATGGAACAGCTAGCCGTTTTTCTGCCATCACCGAAAATATACACAGTATATATATTTAGTTATTTTCGGTGGTAGAGCTGTAAACGTAATTTTTTAGTGATGAAATAAAGAAATTACTATTTTGTTACAGCAACTTCCTGTAATCATATGACTCGGCTATAATCTTTTATTATTATAATTGTAAATAAGAACGCTCATGCCGCTTTGGCCCCATTAAATTCCTAAGAGGTGAGGTTAAAAACTCAAAAGTCCCAAACGGAAAGAATAATCAAATTCCACACGGATGTAGGCCTATAGTCAAAACTTGGGGCAACATCTGGATGCAAAAACCTTGTTGTTGGCTCCTTTTTAAGGGGAGTAGCCATTTGAATGAACAACGCTGACGACCATTTTGACAGGCTTTTCTCCGACAAATCATCATCCGACAAACGCCATTGTGTGGAACACAGGGGTTGGCTACAATTTGAGCGGTTGTTTGTTCTACCGATTGAAAGTATCGTCTGACACTTTTTGTGAGGGGAGTGCCCTGAAAACGTAACCCTTTCACTGCCGCACTACCAAAACGGTTAACCTTTTCATTGCGACAATACACAGAAGGTTAAGCCTTTCACTGCCACACAACAGCAGGTTAACCCTTTCACTGCCACACTACAGAAGGTTAACCCTTTACTATCACACCGTCGGTAGTGTGATAGTAAAGGGTTAACCTTCTGTAGTGTGGCAGTGAAAGGGTTAAGGAGCCAAAACTGCGTTGTGAGCATTGTGGGCGGAGCTCCCATTTGACAAATTAGACCTCCTAAATATGGCACACACACACAAACACTCACACTCACACCAGTGTTAATTTTGTTGACTAAATTGATGACGAAAGATGTTCGTCAACGAAGGTTTTTTTCATGACGACAACGAGACGTGACGTCACGTTATTGAAGACCACGTGACGCCAACGCGACTAAATAGTTAATTACATATCGTTGACCACAACTGAGTACACAAAAATGTAGTTTACAAAAACCATGACGAATTCTCTCTTAATTTATGTTGACTAAAACAAGATGAGACAAAATAATTATAACTTTTAGAATAAGTCACGTTATTATTTCAGCATTTCCCATTTCCGTTTCCGGGTTAAGCTCAGCAGCGTGTATGGCTAAAAGCCAAGCTACATAACATACGTGAGGCTAAAAACCGTGTCCCAGGTCTCTCAAATCAATTGAAACTGTATGGGTGGAAATCCTATTCGAAAGGGCGAAATCCCTACTGGTTGGCACAGTCTACAGGCCGCCAGATCATAGTGGCTTTTATGATACACTGGATGGGTGTTTAGCTGGAGTTGAGGATGTAGACAAAATTCTTATTGGAGACTGGAACACGGATATGCAACGAAAAGATGCACCCGTCTTCAAGGCCTTCAGTAGGTTTTGTGATCTGCATGGCCTCAGCCAGCTAATCACCCAACCCACACGTGTATGTGAATCAACTCAGACTACCATTGACCTCATTCTGACCTCCGACAAGTCCAAGATCTCAAATAAAGGGGTTATAGCATGTGGGTTAAGTGATCATTATATGATATTCTGTACCCGAAAAAAACTAAAACAAAAGGCTGGCTGCCACAAAACAGTCACATCTAGAGACCTCAAAACCTACTCTAGCGAGGCCTTCAACCTTGAACTGGAGAGTCTGGACTGGTCAGATGAACTCAATGGTACACTGGTTGACGAAACATGGCTTGGTTTCAAAACCAAATTCTCAGCAATACTAAACGACATGGCCCCCCTAAGAACCACCAGGGTAAAAAATCGCGCTGAGCCGTGGATGCACTCCGAAATACTGGCCGCTATGAAAACCAGAGACAAAAAATGCTCTGAGTTTCGTAAAAGTCAGTCAAAGCTTACTAAAAGCACGAGCAGTGAACTCCAAGCCCACGTGACTGAACTCAAACTAGAAAGAAACAGACTAAGAAACGACGTAAACTCCATGATCAAAACTGCAAAAAAGAATTTCATCAATGACAAAACTGAGGAAAACAAAAACAAACCACGTGAACTTTGGAAATTACTCAATAATCAACTAGGATGCAGTAAAAAACTTAAAACCAGATTCTCAAACATAAACATAAAAACGGACAACACGCTCATCACAGACAAGCTGGATGTAGCCAATTACTTAAACATTTTCTTCACAAACATAGCCACAACACTGGTAAACAAACTACCCTCCCACTCAGGGCTTTATGGGGTAGAACACATAGTAGCTTACTACAAAAACCTAGGGGTCCGCAAGGACGACTTCAAGCTGGAAATGGTAACAACAGATGAGGTACTCAATAAACTGAGCGCCCTCCAACCTAACAAGGCCACTGGCCATGACAACATCCCCTCCAAATTCCTCAGAGACTCAGCAGCCGCCATCACACCAATCATCACACACATAATAAACCTCTCCATAAAACAGGGACACGTCCCCAAGGACTTCAAAATTGCGAGGGTGACCCCTCTGCACAAAAAGGGCAGCAAATTAGACCCAGGCAACTACCGCCCTGTTTCTATTCTCACCTCCATCTCGAAAGTCATGGAAAAAATAGTCTACGAACAGGTCGAAAAGTACCTAGCGGAAAAAAATCGAATCTACGAATTCCAATCTGGCTTCAGAACATCCCACTCCACTGACACATGCCTTCTCTATTTGAATGACCACATCAAACAAGAGGTGGACGCAGGCAAATACTGCGGCATGGTCATGCTGGACCTACAAAAGGCCTTTGACACGGTCAATCACTCCATTCTGATTGACAAGCTAAAAGCAATTGGTTTTGATAGTCTATCAGTGAGCTGGATGCAATCCTACCTTGAGGGGAGGGAACAGATGGTGGAGGTAAACGGTACCCTATCCCCCCCCCTCACAGTGAGCTGTGGTGTTCCACAAGGAAGCATACTAGGACCGCTACTGTTCCTAATTTATGCAAATGACATGTCGTCAGCTTGTGACTGCAACTTGTTCCTGTTTGCGGACGACTCAGCCCTGCTGGTCTCTGACAAGAACAAGTTACAGGTTGAAAAAACCCTCAGCTCGGAACTAGGCAGAATCTGCATATGGCTCGCTGATAACAAACTATCATTACACATGGGCAAAACAGAGTCCATTCTCTTCGGTTCAAATAACAAACTCAGCAAGACCGACGGCTTCTCAGTTACAGTGGGTGACAATATTGTCACAAGGAAAGATGAAATTACCTACCTGGGTTCCATCCTAGAGGCTAATCTCTCCTGTGACAAAATGGCATCCAATGTAATAAAAAAAGTCAACCAACGAACTCGATTCTTGTACCGGATCTCCTCTCTGGTAAACAAGAACACCCTGAAGACTCTGGCAGGAGCACTCATTCAGGGGTACTACGACTATGCTTGCACCTATGACCTGTGCCAGTGGGTCCTGGACTTCCTGACGGGCAGACCCCAGGTGGTAAGAGCCGGCAACTGCACCTCCTCATCCATCACGCTCAACATAGGGGCCCCCCAGGGCTGTGTTCTGAGCCCCCTCCTCTACTCCCTGTACACACATGACTGCGTAGCACAGCGGAACAACAACACCATCATCAAATTTGCTGATGACACAGTAGTGGTGGGCCTGATCTCTGCCAACGACGAAAGGGCCTACCTGGAAGAGGTAGAGAACCTGTCACAGTGGTGTCAGGAGAACTGCCTCTCCCTGAACGTCATGGCTGCCTCTCTGATCGCTCCGACGAGACTGTGCTTTATTTTGTTAATTTTTATAGTATTAGGAGTTTTATTTGCACCAACTGTTGGTGCATTATATGTGTATGACCGTCAGTCAATCATTGACATTGGATTAAGAAAAACTTACCGTTTGGATTGCTCTCTGGATCGGATCGCTGAACAGCAGAAATGGCCCACCGAGATCCTTTGTTATGCCGGCCATGGACAAGACCACCAAAAGCCGCCGCGAAGACGAGGAAAAAGGGCTGGGATCCGAAACAGGCTGAGATCCAGACGACACCGTACACCACTTCCCAGTATATTGCTAGCCAATGTACAATCAATAGACAATAAACTGGATGACATCCGAGCAAGGATTCAATATCAAAGAGACGTTAGGGACTGCAATGTCCTTTGCTTCACCGAAACATGGCTAACACCGGAGGTTCCAGATCACGCGATTCAACCAGCGGATCATTTCTTTATCCATAGGAAGGATCGGACACAATCAGAGTCCGGTAAACAACGTGGTGGAGGTATTGCCTTCATGTTTAACAAAAATTGGAGTGATCCAACGAATGTGAAGGAATTATCCAATCACTGCTCCCCAGAACTGGAATATATAACCATCAAGTGTCGTCCTTTCTTCCTCCCGAGGGAGTTAACGGCGATCATCCTGGTCGGAGTGTATATTCCACCGCAAGCCAACAACAACGCCGCGCTCTCCAGACTACACGACGAGGTAAACAATATACAAGCGACGAACGTTAACGCCGCCATTTTAGTACTGGGAGATTTCAATAGCGCCAATCTGAGAAAGGTATTGCCTGATTTCTACCAGCATGTGACTTGCAACACCAGAGGCGGTAACATCCTAGATCACTGTTACACGCAATTTAAAGGTGGCTACAAGGCTCATTCTGATAGTGGCTTTGGCAAGTCAGATCACGCATCCATTTTCCTTACACCAAAGTACAGACAAAGAATTAAAAGTACTCCCGTAGTCTCGCGAGAGGTGCAGAAATGGGATGTGACGTCAGAGGATACACTAGTGTCAGTGTTTCACAACACAGACTGGATTGTATTCCGCGACACAGATAACATTAATGCCTACACGGAGACAGTGCTGGACTATGTCTGTACTAGGGTGAAAGAAACAATCCCCACTACCAAAATGAAAGTTTACCCAAATCAAAAACCCTGGGTAGACAAATCCGTCCGTGAAGCTCTGAGAGAGCGCACCAAAGCATACAATGACGGCCTAGTGGCAGGCAACATGAACGACCACAAGGTGGCGCAACACAACGTAAGGAGGACAGTGTCAGAGGCCAAACGGCGCTACAGGGATAAAATTGAACTCCAGTTTGAACAAGCTGACTCTAGAGCTATGTGGCAGGGGCTCAAAACGATGACAGACTACAAAGGCGCCTCCCTCAAACTGAACAGTGACATCTCCTTAGCAAACGACCTCAATACCTTCTATGCGAGGTTTGATGCTGGTAATAACAACACCAGCTCACAAGCCTCGGCAATGGGGGGGGGGGGGTCGGCTGCTGATGGAGGCGCAGTGTTCAGGGTAACAGAGCATGAGGTGAGGCGGACCTTTAAAAAAGTGAATATCAGGAAGGCAGCAGGTCCGGACGGCATCCCCGGCCGCGTCCTAAAAGTCTGTGCCGACCAACTGGCCCCAGTATTCACTGACATATTTAACCTGTCCTTAGAACAGGCTGTCATCCCCACCTGCCTGAAGAAGTCCACTATTATCCCTGTACCCAAAAAATCCAAGCCTGCTTGCCTCAACGACTACCGCCCTGTAGCTCTCACCTCCATAGCCATGAAGTGCTTTGAGAAGCTAGTAAAGGGCTACATCTGCTCCTCCCTCCCCATCAACATGGACCCCCTGCAATTTGCATACCGCCCCAACAGGTCCACGGAGGACGCCATATCCCATGTGCTGCACACAGCAGCATCACACCTGGACAAGAGGCAGGGGAACTATGTGAGAATGCTATTCATCGACTACAGCTCGGCATTCAATACCATAGTCCCCTCCATACTCATAGCCAAGCTCAGGGACCTGGGCTTGGGCTATGACCTCTGCCAGTGGGTCTTGGACTTCCTGACTGGCAGACCCCAGGTGGTGAGAGCAGGCAACTGCACCTCCTCATCCATCACCCTCAACATAGGGGCCCCCCAGGGCTGTGTTCTGAGTCCCCTCCTCTACTCCCTGTACACACACGACTGTGTGGCTCAGCGGAGTAGCAATACAATCGTCAAATTTGCTGACGACACAGTGGTGGTGGGCCTGATCTCTGCCAACGACGAGAGGGCCTACCTGGAAGAGGTCAAGGTCCTGGCGGGATGGTGCCAGGAAAACAGCCTCTCCCTGAACGTCAGCAAAACAAAGGAGATGATTGTGGACTTCAGGAGGTCGGGGGTCAAGGACTACAGCCCCCTCAGCATCGACGGGGCACCGGTTGAGAGAGTCAACAGCTTCAAGTACCTCGGAGCCCACATATCCGAGGACTTGAAATGGACCATACACATTAACAGTGTGGTGAAGAAGGCACGACAACGCCTCTACTTCCTCAGGCGCCTAAGGAAGTTCCAAGTCAGCCAGAAGATCCTTAAGAACTTCTACTCATGTACAATAGAGAGCATCTTGACCGGCAACATCACCTCCTGGTTTGGGAATAGCACTGCAAAAGACCAAAGCAGACTACAAAGAGTGACACGTTCAGCCGAACGCACAATTGGAGGGGGGCTCCCCACCCTCCAGAACATTTACTACAAGCGTTGCAAGGGGAAGGCTAAGAGAATTATTAAGGACTCGAGCCACCCGAACAACTGCCTCTTTGAACTGCTGCCGTCAGGCAAGCGATACAGGAGTCTCAAGGCGAGCACAGAAAGACTCAGAAGTAGCTTCTATCCCCAGGCCATCAGGCTGCTAAACGAACAATGAATGAACACTACACAACAACAACCACCAAACACACATAGCACACACATCCACACGCACACACTCACTTTAAACAAACACACTGTAGCACCCACTACACACACTTTATAGCACACACCCACTTTAAACAAACACACTGTAGCACCCACTCCCCACACTTTATATTTATGGATGAAGGATTGCACTACAACTCGTACACCTTACTGTAAATTGTACCTAAAATTGTACCTCATCCCATTTCTGCTTTGCACTAGATAGTACTGTACATTAGTACACTGCATAGTTGTGTATTGTATATTATATGGTAACTCAGAACATTGTACATATGTCTATACCGAACAACTGTGACCTCATTTTCTTCTTCTAAATTCATGCTATATTATGTTATTATGTTATTTGATACTATCTTGTCTAGCACAGTCTCTGGAGCGTAACAGTAAGAAGCATTTTGTATGAAAGTATTCTGTACTTCTGTATGACAACTATTAAAGAACTTGAGATGATTGTGGACTTCAGGAGGTCGGGGGTCAAGGACTACAGCCCCCTCAGCATCGACGGGGCACCAGTTGAGAGAGTGAACAGTTTCAAGTACCTCGGAGCCCACATATCCGAGGACTTGACATGGACCACACACATTGACAGTGTTGTGAAGAAGGCACGACAACGCCTCTACTTCCTCAGGCGCCTAAGGAAGTTCCAAGTCAGTCAGAAGATCCTTAGGAACTTCTACTCATGTAAAATAGAGAGCATCCTGACCGGCAACATCACCTCCTGGTTTGGGAATAGCACTGCACAAGACCGTAGCAGACTACAAAGAGTGACACGTTCAGCCGAACGCACAATTAGAGGGGGGCTTCCCACCCTCCAGAACATTTACAACAAGCGGTGCAAGGGGAAGGCTAAGAGAATTATTAAGGACTCGAGCCACCCGAACAACTGCCTCTTTGAACTGCTGCCGTCAGGCAAGCGATACCGGAGTCTTATGGCGAGCACAGAAAGACTCAGAAGGAGCTTCTATCCCCAGGCCATCAGGCTGCTAAACGAACAATAATCGCTAAACGAACAATAATCACTATGCAACAACCATCAAATGCACACAGCACACACACCCACACGCACACACTCACTCAAACAAACAACACACTGCAGCACCCACTCTCCACACTTTAGATCACACAAACACACTTACACTTTATATTTATTGATTAAGGATTTGCACTACAACTCGTACACCTACTGTGAATTGTACCTAAACTGCACCTCGTCCATTTATGCCATTTATGCCTTGCACTATATAGTATTGTATATTAGTACACTGCACAGTATTGTATATTGTATGGTAACTACGCCTACGAACATTGTACATATGTCTAAACTGAACACTGTGACCTCTTTTTTTACTTCTAATTTTTACTATGTCTTTATTTCATACTTATCTTGTCATGCACAGTCTCTGGAGCGCAACAGTAAGAAGCATTTTGTACAAAAGTATTCTGTACTTCTGTATGACAACTATTAAAGAAACTTGAAACTTGAAACTTAAAGAAACTTGAAACTTGAAACCTCATGGTACCAAAGCACCTCAAAGGCGCTAAAAACAAAATTACAAACATCTCAAAACAAACTGGTCAGACTACTGCTTGACCTTACTCCTAGAACCCACCTCACCCCGGCCCACTTTGACAACCTAGGATGGCTTAGAGTAGACGACAGAGTACAACAACTTGCAATGGGCCTGGTCTACAAGATACACTACACGACCAAGGTACCCATGTACATGTCAAAATACTTCCCAAAGGTCAGTGAATACCACGATCACAACACCAGAGGGAGCTCCACAAATCATGTTAAACCCAGATTCGGCTCAAATAAGGGACTAAACACGTTTCGCAATTATGCCACATCAATGTGGAACGCCCTACCCAAAGCTGTAAAGGAATGTGGATCACTACCCACTTTCAAAACCTCTCTCAAGGGACACCTACGGGAGACTGCAATTCAACACTGGCCCCTGTAAATATCCTAACCCAACCCCCTCCAATGTACAGTCATTTACCTAGTATGGTTTTGTCAATAGTTCAATGTACAATTGTGTTTGTTTGTACAGTGTCTCCCCCCCCCCCCCCCCCTCAATGTACAGTGTTACTTGTTTATACAGTGTGCCCCCCGGCCCCCCCCCCCAACCACCTCCAATGTAAATTACCCAGTATGGTTGTCAATATCCCAATGTACCCAACCCCCCCACCCAACCTCCTCCAATGTACAGTTTCTACGTCAAATGTATATACTCCCTTTTCTTGACTCCTTCTGTATCACAAACAGTACTGTATTTGCAAATCTGGTATGTCATAAATGTATAGATGTAGCAGTACTGACTATCTGTATGTCATGTATGTCATATATGTCTATATGAATTGAAAATGGGGGACCCTGATGGAAACAAGACAAACGTCTTTCTCAGGTCTGCATCCCCTTAACAATTGTATGTATTGAGCCGTACTGTATTGTACCCATTCTGCAATCTGTTAAATAAAGTTTTCATTCATTCATTCATTCACTCGTGACTACAGCTTATACCAATAACCATGAACGGAATCTGCTACTCTCTCAACACTCCTGCGGCAGCCGAACAGTTCTACCAAAAGAACATAGCATTTAAGACGACAGAGGCTGAGAGGATGGCTAGGCTAATAGCCTGGGAGTCGGGACCTATATCCCAGACACAGACTTGCTCTCTTTCATCTGTGTACACCCACTACTATCAACATTACACATGGATACAACAAGGA
>NW_028169943.1:0-98054 GCF_963971535.1 Notolepis coatsorum
CAAACATGTTCCGTTGTGATGTCACCAGTGTTGGGCAAGTTACTTTTAAAAAGTAACTAGTTACAGTTACTAGTTACTTCTTCCAAAAAGTTACTAAATTACTTACTCAGTTACAAATTATAAAGTAACTAGTTACTTCAGAAAGTAACTATTGCGTTACTTTCAAGTAAATTTGTTAAATGAACAACAACTAAACTATTGTAATGTTGCTGTGGCAGTGGCGGCTCGCCACTAGGGGCGCACGGGGCGCCGCCGCCCCCTCAGGCCCGTGGTTATATGAGAGTAGAACAAGAAAAATTACCTTTTTTTGTTTTTTGTTTTATAGCCCTATAAATAATATAAACATGTTTAAAATGAATAATATTTACTCATTTTAAGTATGTTTGTGTTTCCAATGCACAATATAACTTAATTTTACAAAGAATTAATAATAGTTTTCCTGAATAGGGAAGAGTGACGATTCTGTCTGATATAGACCTTTTCATTACCGTAGCCGCAGGCATTTCTCCTCGCCGTATTTCTCTCTGGGCTAGGCGCAATAGTGCCTGGAGTGTGCGCGTGCCCGCCGTGCACTGGTTCATCGCTGTATCCGTCGCCAGCCACGCGCTGTGCGTGTTGAATATGATGTATTATGATGGAACTCGGGGGCGCTGGTTTGAAGCGACCTAGCAAGCAGCCAACTGTGGTACTTTCCCGTAACCGCAGTTTGCCAACATGAGTTCAACAAAGTGAGTTTATGCTGTTGTTGTGTTGTGTGATGCAGATATTTGTCTTGGAGCGTGATGGCAAGTTCTTTCAACGGTTAGCGCTTAGGCACTCTTTCAAAGTTGGTTAAGGTTAGAGTTTTGTCTTAGAGCATGGCGATAGGAACAGCAGGTAGTTTGCAGGCTGTTCGAGGCGGACATGGACAAAGGCACTCACAAGTACTTGTTGGCTATTAACAAGCTATATTATGGATGCAGTGTGGAGGGACATGCATGGACAATGGATGGACATCAACACAGGCTGGATGGACAATGCCATGGAGTGGATATACTTTATCAACAAGCCCTTCTGCCAACTAACAAGGTAGATTAGCGATCTTTCTCTCTCTCTCTCTCATCTCTCTCTCTCTCTCTCTCTCTCTCTCTCTCATCTCTCTCTCTCTCTCTCTCTCTCTCTCTCTCTCTCTCTCTCTCTCTCTCGTCTCTCTCGTCTCCACTCAGCTAACGCTGGCTTCTCTCTCTCTCTCTCTCTCTCTCTCTCTCTTCTCATTCTCTCTCTTCTCTCGTCTCTCTCATCATCTCTCTTCTCTCTCTCTCTCTCCTCTCTCTCTCTCTCCTCTTTTCTTTTGATTGAAAATACGTGGATTATGGCTTGTTCAATATCGTCTATGTTTGAATGAATGAATGAATGAAAACTTTATTAAACAGATTGCAGAATGGGTACAATACAGTACGGGCTCAATACACACAATTGTTAATGGGATGCAGACCTGAGAAAGACGTTTGTCTTGTTTACATCAGGGTCCCAGATTTTCGATTCATATCGATAGTTTAATAGCTAGCCTTGGCTCGTTTAACAATATAGCAAAATATGTGTACAGCCCTGTACTCATACTGAAGTTATTCTTGGTATATAATACTACATATACTAGGTCTGATTGTGTAACGAATCGATTCCACGTCGCGCTGTGTGTGAGAGAGAGAAGGAGAGAGAGGGAGAGATCTGAGTGTGTTTGGAGACGGAGCGAGTTTTTGTTTCTAACTTTTCTATTTATATATTGTGTTTCAAGTTGTGAATTAGACTATACTTTATTTGACTGGTTGTGTAAGTTGTTGTAGTAACAGCTGAGGCGACTCGTTCATACGAGCCGATTCATTGCCGTGAGCGTGAGTCGAATCGCTCACGTCTTGCCATGAGTCGGTTGCGTGGTACTGTACATGTTTGCAAAATGTTTTGGTATAGCGCCCCTAGTGGAGAGAGAACCAGCAGCCGCTACTGTGCTGTGGGACAAAGTGAGACTAGCCTCCAATCAAATGCCATGTATGTAGATATTATAATTACTATGTTTATATAGTGGATCATACAAATACAAACACAATAGAGGTTTTGGAACTTTTGATATGTATTGCCCCTCAACAGGTCACAACTGGGCAACATTAAATTATGCTTGTTAAGCACTATACCAAAAATAAATAACAAATATATACTGATTGATTGAACATTTTAATTAACAGATTGCAGAATGGGTACAGTACAGTACAGCTCAATACACACAATTGTTAAGGGGATGCACACCAGAGAGACTTTTGCCTTGTTTACATCAGGGTCCCCCATTTTCAATTCATGACATTTATGACATACACAACATACAGATATAAGAATCTAATCTAATCATCTATTTTTTTTTATTGATCTTTTTTCCCCCTCCATTTTCCTCCGATTTTTTCTCCCATCCCAAAGTTAGTCGTATGCCAATTCCCAATCCCTTCCTGGTCGCTGCGCACTTACCCCCCACAGTCCAGTGGTTCCCAAAGTCGGGGTCGCGACCCAAAGGTGGGCCGCGAGCAGCCACGGGTGGGCCGCGAGATGATTTAAAAAAGAAAAGAAAAAAAAAATGTATTATTATTTTTTGTCAGGCCACTGAACTTAGAAGCAGGCCAGGACAGTGTTTCTAGTTGTATTCTAAAATTCTATTCTATTGTATTCTAAAATGTGACTACCTATAACGTTTTATATTAACTTAATAAATAAACAAAAACGAAAAATCTACTTATTTCAACGAACATTTCAAACTAAATAACAGATTATGCACATAAAACGCTGAAAACAACCGAAGCAACAATAGTATTTTAATGAGGCTATTATTATTATTATCATTATTATTTTGCAACAAGTTAGCCCTCTCATAAATAGCACATATAAATGAATAACTAACTTGAACTAACTTAATAGGATTGAAGTGATATTTGGCTTAAAAAATCGGTCGCATGGCAAAAAAAAAAAGCCGACGATGTGCATTGGGCCGCGGCTCTCTGACGCCTTATTTTCTGGGCCCTGGCCTGAAAAGTTTGGGAACCCCTGAATTCTATTCTAAACTAATCTAATCATGACATTTAACACTAGCACAGCCGACAAGGGGTCAAATGACCCCTAGGCATTTTCAATAAATGTATCCTCGTCACTCGGTCGAGCTCCAGCTCTGTCACTCAATGACTTTTCCTAAAAGTACCCGTTTTATCTGGCACGGTTTCTGAAATTTCAAAATGACTTCAGGAAAATGTAATTAGAACGTTATTCCACATATATATGGAATATATAATATGTGGAAAGTCACAGCACTTTGTGAGCGTCTAGCACAGGGGAGGCCAATCCATGGCTCGCGAGCCGCATGTGGCTCTTTGCCCGTCAATGTGAGTCTCTTCCATCAAAAGAAAAATATATATATTATAATATTTTTTATTATTATTTAAAATAAAAAAAAAACTTTTTGTCACTCAAACCTGTGGTAAACCTCATATTTTTATATTAACCCATTCCCTGCCACCACTTTGATCATCTTAAACCCTTCCTTTGCAGGGCTATAACTTTTTAAATTGTATTGCTAAATTGACATTACTATGGCCCATTCAACATCAATTATCTATCGTTCAGGATGTAGGAACGTTTTACTTTTTCATTCACACATTCATACAAAAATACGGTCTAGAGTATAAATATGTTTTTTATCGTTTTCTGCAGTATTTCATAGAACGTGAGATAAAGCTTCTATCCCCAGGCCATCAGGCTGCTAAGCGAACAATGAACACTACACAACAACAACCATCAAACGCACATAGCACACACATCCACACGCACACACTCACTTTAAACAAACACACTGTAGCACCCACTCCACACACTTTATAGCACACACCAGTGGCGGCTCTGCCACTAGGGGCGCAAGGGCGCCGACCCACCTGTTGTTAAATCAGAGAAGAAGAAAATAAAACTTTTTAGTTTTTTATTTTATAGCCCTATAAATAATATAAACATGTTTAAAATGAATAATATTTACTCATTTTAAGTATGTTTGTATTTCCAATGCACAATATAACGTTATTATCTCAAATAAAAAACACTCGTTTTCCTGAGCAGGAAGTGACATCACGTTTTTTTAATTTTTTTAATTTTTTCGTATTTCTCTGCCCGGGCTAGACGCGATAGCGCTCTGAGTGCGCGTCACAGTTTGATCGCTGTATCCGTCACAGCCAATCAGTGCATAATGCGTTGTGCGTTGAAATATGACTATTATGTCGGAATCCGGGGGCGATTTGAAGCGGTCTAGCCAGTAGCGTCAAGAATTTCTGTAGCCGCATTTCGCGGAGACGCTCTCTGATTGGCCGACGCCAGTATTTTTTTCCGTAGCAGAATTTCACAGAGACGATCTCTGATTGGCCGAATCCAATTTCTAATGTTCCAATTCTAGCTTATTCCTAGGTTGGTTCCTAGGTTGGTCCTAGGTTGTTTGTCTTAGAGCGTGCCGTGACTGCAAGTTCTTTAGACTGTTAAGCTTAGGCACTCTTTCAAAGTTGGTTAAGGTTAGAGTTTGTCTTAGAGCATGGCGATAGAACGCCAGGTAGTTTGCAGTCTGTTCGAGCGGAAATGGACAAAGGAATGAAGTACTTGTGACTGTTGTGTGGTGCTGCTAACAAGCTAACACTTGGCTAACAAGCTATATGGCGGATGCAGTCTGGACACAGTGGACAGTGGTCTGGAATACATCAACAGTGATACACTACTTTATCAAGGCAAGCCCTCCTGCCCTGGACGTGTCAACTAAACAGTGAGTCTCTCTCTCTCTCTCTCTCTCTCTCTCTCTCTCTCTCTCTCTCTCTCTCTCTCTCTCTCTCTCTCTCTCTCTCTCACGTTTGGATTGAAAATACGTGGATTATGGCTTGTTCAATATCGTCTATGTTTGAATGAATGAATGAATGAGAACTTTATTAACAGATTGCAGAATGGGTACAATACAGTACGGCTCAATACACACAATTGTTAAGGGGATGCAGACCAGAGAAAGACGTTTGTCTTGTTTACATCAGGGTCCCAGATTTTCGATTCATATCGATAGTTTAATAGCTAGCCTTGGCTCGTTTAACAATATGCAAAATATGTGTACAGCCCTGTACTCATACTGAAGTTATTCTTGGTATATAATAGGTCTGATTGTGTAACGAATCGATTCCACGTCGCGCTTTGTGTGAGAGAGAGAAGGAGAGAGGGAGAGATCTGCCTGTGTTTGGAGACGGAGCGAGTTTTGTTTCTAACTTTTCTATTTATATATTGTGTTTCAAGTTGTGAATTAGAGTCTAGACTATACTTTATTTGACTGGTTGTGTGTTGTTGTAGTAACAGCTGAGCGACTCGTTCATAAGAGCCGATTCATTGCCGTGAGCGTGAGTCGAATCGCTCACGTCTTGCCATGAGTCTGTTGCGTGGTACTGTACATGTTTGCAAAATGTTTGGTATAGCGCCCCTAGTGGCGAAGCACCCACGGGCCGCCACTGGCACACACTCACTTTAAACAAACACACTGTAGCACCCACTCCCCACACTTTATATTTATTGATGAAGGATTGCACTACAACTCGTACACCTTACTGTAAATTGTACCTAAAGTGTACCTCATCCCATTTCTGCTTTGCACTATATAGTACTGTACATTAGTACACTGCATAGTTGTTGTGAAGGATCAGATTAAACCGAATATATATGTTTATTTATATATATATATTTAAATAGTATTTGTATATCGTTTGATATCCCCTGTATATTCCTTGTACAATATGCACTGAATATCCCTTTAGTCTACTAAACAGCCCATAATAGTTTCATTCTACCATTGGACGAGAACCTGGCGCCAGCAGCCATACCCCTAGGTTCAAGTTCAATCGTGCCGCCCAACATGTCGTGGCAAGCCCCGGTTCCGCGTAGGAATACGTCTGGCGAAATACGAATGGTACTATTTGTTCACAGCGCATATATATATGGCGCAAGTAAAGTAGAACTTTCTTTTAGTCCAGTTCTTTACCCTCCAACCGAGTAACAGACGCGAAGCCTCACCCACGACGCACGTGTGGTGCAGTAAGGCCTACTTGGCCTCAGAATAGGCATTGAGATATCGTGTGGATTAATAGTTGAATTGTCATAGTTTGGCACTATACCGTCGAGTTGGATGTATTCTATTAAGCTAATAATAGTCTATTTATGTATGGTGCATCGTTCGGTTAGAGTTATAAAGTTATCAGTACCCCCATCGTTCCTGACGTTATCTGGAGTCTTAACCAGGCTGGGCAGACCACTAGTGGTGCTTGCATCCGAGGAGCTCCGGGCCAGGGCGACTGGACCTGTATATTGGATTACTCTACCCGGACGACGGCGAGCCTTCCACGGCTTGGATTATGCTTTGGGTGCTTTGATTATTCCATGGATAACGGCCAACACTGCGGAGTGTTGGAACTACCCCCTGGAGAGGAGCAAGGTGAGACGGCGCTCTACTCCAGTGAGGTCGCCTCACGTCTCTCCGTTGTGGACCGGCAGCTACCGTCCACCAGAGGGTCCAGCTGTATTCGTCTGCGGACCGAGGTTCTGTGGGCACCGTGTTCAAGACTTTGAATTCTCCCAAGAAATCGTTGGCCAGATGGGATACCGCCAGCGGCTTCTCTAACCCCCCCCTCCTACTGTCTTACAACCAGCGGGACCCCCCCCCCCCTTAGTGTATCCAGCTATAATCATTTAAGTACCATCGCTATAGTTTCCTAAAGAAACAGGTTGTATACTTACTCCCTGCGTAACCAGAGATTGGACATTCAATGTTGATTTACCTACGAATACTCATTTGCCATACAAGTGCATTTCAAATCATAAGTGTAAACAAGTGAACGTTGTATATACCTTTTGCTATATTAAATATTCGGTTTGTACATTTGTGTGGACTTCGTTTCATCAGGTGGGAAAGTGTTCATCATATTTATATCATGTACTGGATGGCCAGAAGTTAAAGTACAAGAGGTAGTGGTTTAATATTACCATACCTAACAATACAGTCAGGGAATTGTACCCCTCAGTTACAATTGGTCCTTCGAGCCGGATGGTAACTAGTGTAATATTAATATAGTGTTATTAATATTGAAATGGCCTATGATAAACACTCCACGAAACGGTCCTCCTAACCTAGAACGCCCGCGGCGCAGACGACAGCCACCTCAGTACTTAGAGGATTACGCTGTCAGTCAACTACCTAGCCTTCGACAAACGGTAAACGCGGTAAAAGTAGAAAGTAAAATTATGTCTGACCTTAACGACCAGGTTTCCCCGACCACAGAGGCCCTAGTAGGTTCTAATGTAACTGACCAAGCTCACGGTGGGGACCAGGAGGGAGCTGACATGCCTTTACCCCCCGCCACTACCGAAGAAGTAGTCCCCGACCAGCCCCGGGAGGAAGACAACCCTACAGAGAGAGAACTCTGCACGGAAGAAGAGGAGGAGAGCGCCGAGGAAATAGAGCTCCAGGACTCCCCAACGAGTACACCCAGGAGCGGCTCACCCAGGAGCGGCTCACCTCCACAACCGCCTTCCCCCAGCGAAGCGGAGAGGATGCTACAACAGGCGTTCCTCGTCAGCCTGACAGCCTCTACCGAACGCGATCGACTCCAAGCACAGACGCTTAGCGAGCGCGAACGTTTTACTATTGAAAGAGAACGCCTCCAAGCGCAGCAACGGAGCGAAGAAGAGCGCACACGCCTGGAGATGAGACGCCTTCAGACGGAAGAGAATATGGCAAGAGACCGGGCCGACGCCCAGCGCGCCGCTGCCGGTGCCCAAAGAGAAGCAGATCTCACCACGCGCGAAGTCGAGTGCAACAAGCTACAAGCGCAGCTAATGGAGCAGCTGATCCGCAAGGCAACACCCTCTCCCTCCGCCAGGGGTTCAAGGAACTCGTCGAGACAACAGTCAAGGGCAGCGTCTCCTAACTGAGCAAGCGACCCTGAACTTGACCAACAGACCGAGCCTATACCCCCCGCAGACCCCCTTCCCAGACCGGTCCAAGCGAGACCCAGCTACAAGGAAGGAGCGGCATACACTGCGGAGAAGCTAAATAAACGATTACAGGATCTGGAAGATCTGATAGAGGAAGAAGAGGGAGAGGAGGAGAACCAAGCCCGACGACAGCACAGTACTCCACCGGACCAGGAGGTCCAGTACAGCCCAGGCTATACCCCCGCGGCGCTGCGCTACAGACCCCCGACTCTATTCACGGGTGAGCACGACGCACGACCAGCCCCGAGGAATAGCACCTGGACCAGCGGGCCATGGTACCCTGTCAGTACCAGCCCACAGAGAGGCGCAAGAGGGGACTCGCCTAGGAGGTCTCTCCCCCAACGATCGCCGATGTATCAGCCATCCACGGCGTCATACATTGCCACGCCGTCGTTTCCAGACTTCGCCTATGAGAGTCGAGCACAGTACACGGAGCTCCGGATGTGCTTAGAGACAATGATGGTGGATGTCGCTGATGAACGCCACAAGTATGCAATATTACTGAAGCACCTGAAAGTACCGCGAGCGCACAATATAGCGCTGGCCTATGCCACCTCTTCGACCCCATACACAGCGGCCCTGGCGGCGCTGGACCAGAGATATGGACGTATATGGGATTACGTAATCCAAGAGATAAGGCATATTGATCGCCTACCCCCAGCAACAGACAATCGCTCATTAGACGACCTGTCAATCAAAGTGCAGTCCCTGGTAGGGAAGCTGGGAGCGCAACGGGAAAAGGGCATGCATGAGCTATACGCCAACTCTAACGTCGAGAGGATTTTGGAGAAGCTGCCACCCGCAAGACAAGAGCGTTTTAGGCGGCAGAGAGACTACCGGGATCCCAACGGCCCCGAACCATCCCTCCTTGATCTAGCCGACTTCCTGGCGAGAGAAGTCAGCAGCTTACGACTGGATACGTTCGGGCGGAGCACGCCAAGCTCCAGAGAGGGACCCAGGAGAATAAATGATGGAAGAAGATCGGTGACTGTCATGCACCAATCAGAGTCAGTACCGAGCAGTAAGAGTCACAGCACCCCCTCGAGAAAAGAGAAGTGGAAGATAGCGTGTCCCTACTGTGAGAAAGAACACTGGCTGTCACAATGTGACCTATTCACAAAGATGAATGCAGAAGAAGTGAGTCAATGGATAAAGTCCAACAGGCGCTGTTACCGATGTGCGCAACCACACATGGCAGCCGAATGCCGCCTAAAGAAAAGGTGCAGTCGGTGCGATGGAGCCCATCTAGATATACTACACGACAGTAACAGAAGACGGCCTCCACCTGCACCATCGAGCGGCACCAAGGCAAGTGTCATGTACATTGACCCCGCCAGCAGCAGCGGCGCCCAAGTGCTCTTAAAGGTAGTCCGTGTGACATTGAGCTACCAAGATAAAGTCATGGACACTTACGCCGTCCTTGATGACGGGTCAGAGAAGACCCTTCTGCTCGCGTCCGCTGCGGCCCAGCTGGGACTGCGGGGGAGCAAGAACGAAATGACGATTCGGACAATAAGAAGAGATTTAAAGACGATAAAGGGCGAGAATGTCTCCTTCACTATCGCAGCAAACGGGCAGCCAGAGCGACGGTATAAGATTACAAATGCTTTCACCAGCCAAGAAATAGGACTATCGCAGTACACCTACCCTATCGCCAAATTGATGGATAAATATGTGCACCTGCGACAACTACCTATCCCGCTCATAGACGGCGCTACCCCGACCCTGCTGATAGGCTCCGACCATGCAGAACTCATAGTCCCGATTGACCGGGTCCATACAGGACCCTGAGGCTGTCCTGCAGCAGTCGAGACCCGCCTAGGGTGGACCCTACAAGGCCCCCTCGCTAAATCTCTCAACCGAACAGCAGCCACTAGCTGCCTCCACTCCAGAACGACAGAAGAAGACACCACTCTCCTGCAGCATGTCGAGAGGCTATGGACACTAGAGACAATGCCCTTTAAGAACGAAAAGAAAGATATTCGTTCTAAAGAAGACATTTACGCCATCAACCTACTCGAGCAAGGGACAAAGAGAGTCACAGTCGGCGGAGTGATGAGATACGCAACTCCACTCCTGAGGCGAGAGGGAATGCCCACCTTTCACGCAAAGAAAGACGCCACGGAGCGCTATCTATTGAACACAGAGCGGCGCCTAGCCAAAGACCCCGCTCAAGAGCGTGTGTACCGCTCTGAGATTGAGAAGCTAATCACAGCGGGACACGTAACAAAGATTGACATTAAAGAGGCCGATCAGACGACCGAATCATGGTACGTGCCGCATCACAAGGTCCATCACAACGGCAAGGATCGCATTGTGTTTAACTTCAGCTACCAGATCGGATCCCAAAATCTGAATAAAGAGCTCTTGCCCGGCCCCACACTCGGCCCCTCCCTACTAGGCGTGCTACTGCGCTTCCGCCAGGACAAGGTGGCTATCAGCGGGGATATCAAAGGGATGTTCCTGCAGGTGAGACTAGTAGAGGAGGACAAGCCCCTGCTGCGGTTCCTATGGAGAGAGAGGATCGGAGATGAGAACCCAGCCATCTACCAGTGGGAAGTACTCCCCTTCGGAACCACATGCAGCCCGTGCTGTGCTACATTTGCACTACAGAAACACGTCGCAGAGGACCCAACAGCAGATGAAGAGGTCCGACACAGTGTGAGGAACAGTTTCTACGTGGACAACTGTTTACAAAGCGTTTCGACTCAGGAAGAAGCCGAGGCTCTCCTAGTCAAGCTACGCGCCTCCCTGATCAAAGGCGGCTTTGATCTCAGGCAGTGGGCCAGCAGTGACCCGCACGTATTGCGCAGCCTCTCCCCCGCGGACAAGGCTGCCAGCAGCGAGACCTGGATGGCGACCATCCCAGGAGAAGCCCAAGAAATGACACTAGGACTAGTCTGGCGCTTCAAAACAGACTCGCTCCACTATAGACACAAACCCTTGACTCCAGAGCAGGGAAGGTCGACGGCGACACCGACCACCAGACGGAGTGTGTACAGAACACTCGCCAGACAATATGACCCGTTGGGATGTATTCTACCTTACACCACCAGGGCAAAGATGATTGTACGAGCACTATGGGACAAGGACCAGGGCTGGGACGACCCAATACCCGCACACCTTGCCTCAACATGGAGAGAGTGGGAGACGGAACTCCGCTCACTCCCAGGCGTCAATATACGCCGCAGCTACTTCCCATCCACAGTGAGGCCAGAGACATGCAAGATTGATCTACACGTCTTCAGCGACGCCTCCGAAGTAGCCTATGGATCGGTGGCCTACTTGCGTGCCCAAGAGAAGGAAGGAAAGATACACACTGCTTTCATCCTGGCCCGCTCAAGAATAGCCCCACGAAAGCAACAATCTATCCCGCGTCTAGAGCTCTGCGCAGCCCTAGCAGGACCGCATCTAGCCACGTTAATCCAACGTGAACTCACCATTCCGGTGCACAGAAAAATCTTGTGGTCAGATTCCATGACAGTACTCACATGGATCAAGTCTGATTCATGCAGATACAAAGTCTTCGTGGGAGTCAGAGTCACCGAGATTCAAGAGTTAACCGAAGCAGCGAGCTGGCGGTATGTGGACACCAAACACAACCCAGCTGACGTCATCACCCGGGGAATGTCCCTGGATGACCTCACCCGTCGCAACATCTACAGTGACGGACCAGAATTCCTCAAGCTCCCGGAAGGAGAGTGGCCTACGCCCACCCCACGGGAAGCAAGTAACGAGGAGGCTGAGAACAAGAAACCTATGTTCTGTGGACTGAGCACAGTCGCCTCCACAGACCCCAACATAGATGACTGCATTACCCTAGAGAGTGCGCAGCAGAGGACATTCCTGTGGCACCACCCAGAGATTCAGTCCACCACTGACATGTCAGCAGCTGACTACGAAGAAGCAGAACTTCTTCTACTACAACGAGCCCAGAGAGACTCGTTCCCCGATGAGCGAGACTGTCTACAGGGAGGAAAGCCCGTCCCATCAGACAGCAGACTGCTCCACCTGGCACCCGAGAGTGACGCCCATAACCTCATCAGAGTGGGTGGTCGCCTGCGGAGAGCCCCCGATCTACCGGATGACATTAAGTACCCGATAGTCTTGAACAGCCGACACAAGGTCACAGAGCTGATCATAAAGAAATACGACGAGGATGTACACCACGCAGGAGCAGAGAGAGTCTTCGCGGAGATCAGACGTCGTTATTGGATACTTCAAGGAAGAGAAGCGGTGCGACGCTTCCAGCGAACCTGTCTAGACTGCCGAAAGTGGCGCGCGCAGCCCAGCATACCACGGATGGCCGACATACCTCCCTGTCGCCTCCGACTCGGCGACAAGCCATTCCACTCCACAGGCATGGACTGTTTTGGCCCGTTGTATATAAAGAGAGGAAGAGGAACCGAGAAGCGGTGGGGTATTGTATTCAAATGCATGACCACCAGAGCGATACATATCGAGCTCCTTCCGACCATGAGCACAGACTCATTCCTTATGGCCTTCCGAAGATTCACATCACGGAAAGGAAAACCGTCTACATTGTTGTCTGATCACGGGACAAACTTCAAAGGCGGAGAAAGAGAGCTGAGAGAGAGCTTCCAAGCTATGGGCCCAGAACTTAAGACCCACCTCGCTCCATCCCAGATTGACTTCCAGTTTAATCCCCCGAACGCACCCCACTTCGGTGGAACCTGGGAACGAGAAGTACGTTCTATAAAGACAGCCCTGTACGCCGTGCTTGGGGCCCAGACTGTGGCGGAAGAAGTCCTAATGACAGTCCTCACGGAGATCGAGGGAGTATTGAACTCAAAGCCCCTCGGTTACGTCTCCAGTGATGTAGCAGATGTCGACCCAGTCACCCCCAACACACTCTTAATGGTGCGGCTGGACCCTGCGCTACCCCAGACAATGTACAGGCCTGAAGAAGCGAACGGCCGAAGAATGTGGAGGTACAGTCAAGTACTAGCTGACAAGTTTTGGAGCAGCTTCCTACTCCACTACCTACCGTCTCTACAGACCCGCCAGAAGTGGGTAAAAGAGAGAGACAATTTGACAGAAGGAACAGTCGTCATGATTATCGACCAGTCACTACCCAGAGCTATGTGGCCGGCTGGCCGCGTAAGCAAAGTGATCACCGGTGCCGATGGCAAGGTCCGAGCAGCTGAAGTACTCGTCCAAGGGCGCACTTACACACGACCCGTGGCGAGGCTAATAGAACTGCCCCGACTCCCAGATACTATCGATGATGACCATGACCCCATGACTTTGTGAGTTGACTGACCCTTACAGCGGACCTTGAGTGGTAGACAGTGCGGTTAATCTGTCTCTGCTTAGCTAATTAGGTGGGACTAATTAGGGAGCGGCTGTTGTGAAGGATCAGATTAAACCGAATATATATGTTTATTTATATATATATATATTTAAATAGTATTTGTATATCGTTTGATATCCCCTGTATATTCCTTGTACAATATGCACTGAATATCCCTTTAGTCTACTAAACAGCCCATAATAGTTTCATTCTACCATTGGACGAGAACCTGGCGCCAGCAGCCATACCCCTAGGTTCAAGTTCAATCGTGCCGCCCAACATGTCGTGGCAAGCCCCGGTTCCGCGTAGGAATACGTCTGGCGAAATACGAATGGTACTATTTGTTCACTGCGCATATATATATGGCGCAAGTAAAGTAGAACTTTCTTTTAGTCCAGTTCTTTACCCTCCAACCGAGTAACAGACGCGAAGCCTCACCCACGACGCACGTGTGGTGCAGTAAGGCCTACTTGGCCTCAGAATAGGCATTGAGATATCGTGTGGATTAATAGTTGAATTGTCATAGTTTGGCACTATACCGTCGAGTTGGACGTATTCTATTAAGCTAATAATAGTCTATTTATGTATGGTGCATCGTTCGGTTAGAGTTATAAAGTTATCAGTACCCCCATCGTTCCTGACGTTATCTGGAGTCTTAACCAGGCTGGGCAGACCACTAGTGGTGCTTGCATCCGAGGAGCTCCGGGCCAGGGCGACTGGACCTGTATATTGGATTACTCTACCCGGACGACGGCGAGCCTTCCACGGCTTGGATTATGCTTTGGGTGCTTTGATTATTCCATGGATAACGGCCAACACTGCGGAGTGTTGGAACTACCCCCCGGAGAGGAGCAAGGTGAGACGGCGCTCTACTCCAGTGAGGTCGCCTCACGTCTCTCCGTTGTGGACCGGCAGCTACCGTCCACCAGAGGGTCCAGCTGTATTCGTCTGCGGACCGAGGTTCTGTGGGCACCGTGTTCAAGACTTTGAATTCTCCCAAGAAATCGTCGGCCAGATGGGATACCGCCAGCGGCTTCTCTAACCCCCCCCTCCTACTGTCTTACAACCAGCGGGACCCCCCCCCCCTTAGTGTATCCAGCTATAATCATTTAAGTACCATCGCTATAGTTTCCTAAAGAAACAGGTTGTATACTTACTCCCTGCGTAACCAGAGATTGGACATTCAATGTTGATTTACCTACGAATACTCATTTGCCATACAAGTGCATTTCAAATCATAAGTGTAAACAAGTGAACATTGTATATACCTTTTGCTATATTAAATATTCGATTTGTACATTTGTGTGGACTTCGTTTCATCAGGTGGGAAAGTGTTCATCATATTTATATCATGTACTGGATGGCCAGAAGTTAAAGTACAAGAGGTAGTGGTTTAATATTACCATACCTAACAATACAGTCAGGGAATTGTACCCCTCAGTTACAATAGTATTGTATATTATATGGTAACTCAGTTACGTCTATTCTGCATCGAACATTGTACATATGTCTATACTGAACACTGTGACCTCATTTTCTACTTCTAAATTACATGCTATACTATGTTATTTGATACTATCTTGTCTAGCACAGTCTCTGGAGCGTAACAGTAAGAAGCATTTTGTATGAAAGTATTCTGTACTTCTGTATGACAACTATTAAAGAAACTTGAAACTTGAAACTAGACATAAATGCATATATTAGATTATCAAATGCCGTTTGATACCGATGCACGCGATATTAAAAATTTCAACTGTACATGGTCCTAAACGGTATGACTGATCATCTGCGGGTGAACGGAGGGGGGGGGGCGTTTATAATTCTGTGACCGACGTTAAATGATTTATGAAGTATGGGTGATATATAGATCAGAGCAGTTTGTATCGAAAATGGTAAAGAAAAACGCTGAAACTCACGTCAGTCTCCTCGTAGTGTTGGGCGATCACACTGGAGCAAACAGATCCCAGTTATGTGGTGGGGATCGAGGCGATCCATTTCCGGGTTGTATATTACTAATACACGTCCAAATCATGTAGATTATTGAGTTATGGCAAAGATCCATATCCACGGTGTGTGTATTGAGTCCCGGGACGATAAACGAGTGGCCGGACGAAAATAGGGGACGGACCAAGCTATAACGGGCACGTCCGGTTTGGCAATTCGCCGATCAGCCACCAGGTGGCAGTATTGAAGCGTTGCAGAGTTGTGGCGGCTCAACCAGCACCAGACCAGCCTACATGAAGGAAATATGAATTCCATGACAAAAATATGAAATATTGATCTCAAAAACGCTGTACAGCGATATTGGCAGACAATGCATGGCAGCAATAACGCTGAACAGCGATATTGGTGGGAATGGGTTAAGAGGTAATTATATAGTTTACACTGTTTATTTTTCTCATATTTCTCATATAAGCTGTGGGGTCATCTGACCCCTTCCGGCGGGAATCAGTGACATTTTCTCCATGGCTGTTCAGTGTTAAGACATGCATGACATACAGATATATATATATATATCTGAGCACCTGAAGACTGTGCTATTAAACCAGGAAGTGCAGCACTGTTGATAAGGCTGTAGCCTCCACTACTGTAGTGCCCTGCGCTGCAACACAACTAACACAAGAGTGAACAAAAAATGCCCATGGACCCGCGGTCTGTCGTTGACTGCTCGCTTGTTGGATTCGTTTTGGATTATTTGGGCTCGCCAAACAAACTATCAAAACGTACACAAAAAGTGGTCTGTCGTTGACTGAGTCGTTTGTGTTGTCGCTGTGTGTCAGACTCTGGATTCTTTCGAACACCCACCCACCTCTACCTCTGATTGGCTTACCATGACATTTTACTCAACCTCAGTGAATCGCGCACTGCCCACTAACCAAGGGAAAAAAGTATTGCTTCTCAGCGCAGAGATCTGTCTGATGAAAAAAACAGCTTCAATCATAGTAACGCACCGCATTTTTTGGCAGTAATGGTAACAGCTGTGAGGTTTTGCCCGCTGCTCACTACCTTTTCTCTGTCTTCTTTAAGCCTACTGTTAGGAATTCCCTACTCACTCTCTCTAGCCCCCACCCTCTCGTTCCTTACCCTTAGTGGCCACACCTGTTTGATATTCTATTATCTCTCGCACCTGTGGTGGCAGGCTAATTAGTCCCCCTGTGGGCTTTAAATACCAGGGCGCTTCCCCTCGTTTTGGCGTGGGGTCGTGTTGTATACTTGCCGAGTCATATTCTCTAAACATCTAGACTCTTTCGGGAGATCCTCTGTCTGCCTATGCTGTTCCATTCTCCGGCGTCGAGATGTTTGCTCCAGCCTTCGCCAGCTGTCGCCGTTGCCTGTGGGGGAGACTGGTCTGCGCTCCCTGTACTTCCACGGGAGGCACCCCAGCGTTCCACTGCAGACCCCCGCGCAGCTGTTCGTCCTGACGCACATCCAGACCAGCGCAGACGCTCTCCAGTCCTCAGCGCGCAACGCGCATCTTCCAAGGACGCTCGAGCTTGGCACGCTCTCCAGACCAGCGCGCAACGCGCATCTTCCAAGAACCCTCGAGCTTGGCACGCTCTCCAGACCAGCGCGCAACGCGCATCTTCCAAGAACCCTCGAGCTTGGCACGCTCTCCAGACCAGCGCGCAACGCGCATCTTCCAAGGACGCTCGAGCTTGGCACGCTCTCCAGACCAGCGCGCAACGCGCATCTTCCAAGAACCCTCGAGCTTGGCACGCTCTCCAGACCAGCGCGCAACGCGCATCTTCTAGACCTTCGTGCTTGGCACACTCCTCCTCGCAGACGCACCCCGACGCGTCCCTCGGTTCCGGTGCGCACTCAAGCAGTGGCGCACCACTCTGTTCCTCGGCTCCGACAGTCGGCTACCCGGTGACGACACCTTCGCCACCGCCGCCTGTTCCAGCACCACTCTGTTCCTCGGCTCCGACAGTCGGCTACCCGGTGACGACACCTTCGCCACCGCCGCCTGTTCCAGCACCACTCTGTCCTCGGCTCCGACAGTCGGCTACCCGGTGACGACACCTTCGCCACCGCCGCCTGTTCCAGCACCACTCTGTCCTCGGCTCGGACTGCCGGCTCCCCGGTGGCGATACCCTCGCCACCGCTGCCTGTTCCTGCACCACTCTGTCCTCGGCTCGGACAGCCGGCACCCCCCCGTTGCTGTCCCTGTACCTTTACGCATACGCCTGGGTGAGTTTTGATTGTGATGTCACTCACTCAGCGTAATGCCCCTTGCCCCCTTCCCGCTGCGTTTCCTGTACCATTACGCTTACGCCTGGGTGAGTTTAGATTGTGATGTCACTCTCCCAGCGTATTGCCTCTGTTTTTGGTTCTCACTTAGAATAGTATTTTTGGACTTTACATCTCCCCCTGTGTGTTTGTCACACGAAGATATTATTACTTTGTTCACTTTGTTATTTGGACTGTTCTGCACCTGCTCTGTTTTTTTCCCTTTTGTGCATTAACTATCTCCTCTGTCCTGCAGAGCGGCCCAGATGATTTCCACCAGTCCTCCCAGTTCCTCCCTGTTTTCCCAGCCCGCCTCCGTGGGCCTCAGTCCCCTCTGTTCCCTAGTTCTCCCCTTTCTAGTTCCACCTAGTTCCTGGTCCCAAGTTCTCCCCTTCTAGTTCCACCTAGTTCTTTGTCCCTAGTTCCCCTAGTCCCCGTTTCTCCTGTTCCCTAACTCTCCTAGTCCCTAGTCCTTTTTCCCTAGTTCTCCTAGTCCCTAGTCCGCTATCCCTAGTTCTCCTAGTCCCTAGCCCTCTATCCCTAGTTCCCCTAGTCCCCGTTTCTCCTGTTCCCTAACTCTCCTAGTCCCTAGTCCTTTTTCCCTAGTTCTCCTAGTCCCTAGTCCGCTATCCCTAGTTCTCCTAGTCCCTAGCCCTCTATCCCTAGTTCTCCTAGTCCCTAGTCCGCTATCCCTAGTTCTCCTAGTCCCTAGTCCTCTATCCCTAGTTCTCCTAGTCCTTAGTCCTCTATCCCTAGCTCTCCTAGTCCCTAGTCCTCTCTCCCTAGTTCTCCTTGTCCCTGGTTTACCTAGTCTCTAGTCCTCTGTCCCAAGGCGTTCCCTTAACCTGTCCCAAGGCGTTCCCTTACTTTCCCATAGTGTTCCCTTTCCTGCCCGCCTCTTAAAGGCACCTTTTCCTTCCCCTCATATTAGATTCCTGTATTTGTGTTTTCTCCCTTAAAGGGACAGTGCCCTTTTCCCTGTATTTCCCTGTTGTTCAATAAATATCTGTTTCTTGGCAAACCATCATACCTGTCTTGTGTTGTGCGATTGGGGTCGGTTACAAACCATAACAGTACGACCCCACCAAGTCTACGACCCCAGCCAGCACAGACTGTGTATGTTGAGTTTGCCTTTTTTTTTTCTTGTTCCCTCTAGCTCCCCTGTTAGCCCTGTTAGCTCCCCTGTTAGCTTGTTAGTCTCCCCTCTAGCTCCCCTGTTAGCCCTGTTAGCTTTCCTGTTAGCCCAGTTTTGCTTCCTTGTCAGTCCTGTTTGGCTCCCTTGTTAGCCTGTTACTCCCCTGTTTAGCTTGTTAGTCTCCCCGGTTAGCTCCCCTGGTTGCTTCCCGTTTTGCCCTGTTTGACCCCCCTGTAGCTAGCCATGCCCTGGCAGCTAACCCAGTCCCTCAGCAGAGCCCCTGTCTGCTAGCTTAGCCCCGGCTGTTAGCACAGCCTCTATTTTAATGCAGCCTTGCAGCTGGCATAGGCCCTGTAGCTAGCCAGGCCCAAGCAGCTAACCCGGTCCCTCTGCATGGCCTCCACTTTTTTGTGTAGTTTTTCCCACTGCTAGGACTGCCCTTTCAGCTAGCAAGGTCAGTTTATCTCACACAGCTAGGACTGTCCTTCCAGCTAGCTTGTGCTCTCATGCTGGTCCAGCCCTGTCTGCCAGCCTAGCTCCGGCAGCTAGCGCAGCCTCTATGTTGATGTAGCAGTACAGCTAGCATAGGCCCTGTAGCTATCAGTGCCCTGGCAGCTACCCTTTCCCTCTGCTAGCCCTTTCCCGGTGCTTCTATGGTTACCCCTTAGCTACCCTGCTCGCCCCTCAGTTCCTCTAGACCAGTTGCTCTAGACCAGTTCTCTAGACCCAGTTCCTCTAGACCAGTTTCTCTAGACCAGTTCTCTTGCCCAGTTCGCTAGACTAGTTCTCTAGACCCAGTTCCTCTAGACCAGTTCCCCCAGTTGCCCCTCTGCTACCCTAGTTACCCCTCGGCGACCCTGTTTCTTTTGCTGGCCCCACTCTTGTGGTGGCTTCCCCTGCTGGCTTGGCCAGTACCTCTTGTTTTGCCCCCTGCCACTCTGTCTGTATTTGTTTTGGGTCGCCGGGTGGCTCCCGTTGGAGGGGGGGATACTGTGAGGTTTTGCCCGCTGCTCACTACCTTTTCTCTGTCTTCTTTAAGCCTACTGTTAGGAATTCCCTACTCACTCTCTCTAGCCCCCACCCTCTCGTTCCTTACCCTTAGTGGCCACACCTGTTTGATATTCTATTATCTCTCGCACCTGTGGTGGCAGGCTAATTAGTCCCCCTGTGGGCTTTAAATACCAGGGCGCTTCCCCTCGTTTTGGCGTGGGGTCGTGTTGTATACTTGCCGAGTCATATTCTCTAAACATCTAGACTCTTTCGGGAGATCCTCTGTCTGCCTATGCTGTTCCATTCTCCGGCGTTGAGATGTTTGCTCCAGCCTTCGCCAGCTGTCGCCGTTGCCTGTGGGGGAGACTGGTCTGCGCTCCCTGTACTTCCACGGGAGGCACCCCAGCGTTCCACTGCAGACCCCCGCGCAGCTGTTCGTCCTGACGCACATCCAGACCAGCGCAGACGCTCTCCAGTCCTCAGCGCGCAACGCGCATCTTCCAAGGACGCTCGAGCTTGGCACGCTCTCCAGACCAGCGCGCAACGCGCATCTTCCAAGAACCCTCGAGCTTGGCACGCTCTCCAGACCAGCGCGCAACGCGCATCTTCCAAGAACCCTCGAGCTTGGCACGCTCTCCAGACCAGCGCGCAACGCGCATCTTCCAAGGACGCTCGAGCTTGGCACGCTCTCCAGACCAGCGCGCAACGCGCATCTTCCAAGAACCCTCGAGCTTGGCACGCTCTCCAGACCAGCGCGCAACGCGCATCTTCTAGACCTTCGTGCTTGGCACACTCCTCCTCGCAGACGCACCCCGACGCGTCCCTCGGTTCCGGTGCGCACTCAAGCAGTGGCGCACCACTCTGTTCCTCGGCTCCGACAGTCGGCTACCCGGTGACGACACCTTCGCCACCGCCGCCTGTTCCAGCACCACTCTGTTCCTCGGCTCCGACAGTCGGCTACCCGGTGACGACACCTTCGCCACCGCCGCCTGTTCCAGCACCACTCTGTCCTCGGCTCCGACAGTCGGCTACCCGGTGACGACACCTTCGCCACCGCCGCCTGTTCCAGCACCACTCTGTCCTCGGCTCGGACTGCCGGCTCCCCGGTGGCGATACCCTCGCCACCGCTGCCTGTTCCTGCACCACTCTGTCCTCGGCTCGGACAGCCGGCACCCCCCCGTTGCTGTCCCTGTACCTTTACGCATACGCCTGGGTGAGTTTTGATTGTGATGTCACTCACTCAGCGTAATGCCCCTTGCCCCCTTCCCGCTGCGTTTCCTGTACCATTACGCTTACGCCTGGGTGAGTTTAGATTGTGATGTCACTCTCCCAGCGTATTGCCTCTGTTTTTGGTTCTCACTTAGAATAGTATTTTTGGACTTTACATCTCCCCCTGTGTGTTTGTCACACGAAGATATTATTACTTTGTTCACTTTGTTATTTGGACTGTTCTGCACCTGCTCTGTTTTTTTCCCTTTTGTGCATTAACTATCTCCTCTGTCCTGCAGAGCGGCCCAGATGATTTCCACCAGTCCTCCCAGTTCCTCCCTGTTTTCCCAGCCCGCCTCCGTGGGCCTCAGTCCCCTCTGTTCCCTAGTTCTCCCCTTTCTAGTTCCACCTAGTTCCTGGTCCCAAGTTCTCCCCTTCTAGTTACACCTAGTTCTTTGTCCCTAGTTCCCCTAGTCCCCGTTTCTCCTGTTCCCTAACTCTCCTAGTCCCTAGTCCTTTTTCCCTAGTTCTCCTAGTCCCTAGTCCGCTATCCCTAGTTCTCCTAGTCCCTAGCCCTCTATCCCTAGTTCCCCTAGTCCCCGTTTCTCCTGTTCCCTAACTCTCCTAGTCCCTAGTCCTTTTTCCCTAGTTCTCCTAGTCCCTAGTCCGCTATCCCTAGTTCTCCTAGTCCCTAGCCCTCTATCCCTAGTTCTCCTAGTCCCTAGTCCGCTATCCCTAGTTCTCCTAGTCCCTAGTCCTCTATCCCTAGTTCTCCTAGTCCTTAGTCCTCTATCCCTAGCTCTCCTAGTCCCTAGTCCTCTCTCCCTAGTTCTCCTTGTCCCTGGTTTACCTAGTCTCTAGTCCTCTGTCCCAAGGCGTTCCCTTAACCTGTCCCAAGGCGTTCCCTTACTTTCCCATAGTGTTCCCTTTCCTGCCCGCCTCTTAAAGGCACCTTTTCCTTCCCCTCATATTAGATTCCTGTATTTGTGTTTTCTCCCTTAAAGGGACAGTGCCCTTTTCCCTGTATTTCCCTGTTGTTCAATAAATATCTGTTTCTTGGCAAACCATCATACCTGTCTTGTGTTGTGCGATTGGGGTCGGTTACAAACCATAACAACAGCGTTATTAAGATTGGAAGAGTAATCCATTAGATTACTCTTTACTGAAAAAACTAAGCCATTATTCATAACGCCGTTATTCCCATCACTGGATGTCACAGTATGATGTCATAATAGAACATTCTAGAAGTTTTGTGATGTTCTACAATGTTCTAATGTTCTAGAATGGTCTATTATGACATCATACGGTGCGGTGCATATGATGTCATAATAGAACATTCTAGAACATTTGTGATGTCACAGTATTATGTCATAATCAAACATTCTAGAACATTTGTGTACAGTATATATTCAACAATTCTCTTCGTCTACCCCTGCTTCAGCACTATTGGTGGAAATGGGGGAGTTGCCCCTAAACCTGAGGAGAGTAAAGTTAGGGCTACAGTACTGGGCAAAATTGAGTGGGACAAGTCTGTCCTTCCCAGCTAGGTGTTTACTTTCAGGAGATGGGGATAAGTATAAACCTTTTTTGGCCAGTATTGATCAGTGGGCCAGGAAGTTGAGACTGCATCAGGGGGGAGTGGCGGAGCACACTCGGTGGCTATCAGTGCCATTTTGGCTATTGCCTGATCGAGTCATTGAACTTAGGTTCTTGAAGGAGGAGGATAAGGGCGAGATTGTGGAGGAAATAGAGAGGTTCCTTCTGGAATCAGGGGCTCTGGAGGTGTACACTGATGGCTCTGTGGATCCTGAAAGTGGGAGGGCAGGATTTGGGTGGTGGGTGCCTTGGTTAGGGATCGGTAAGGGACAAAGAATATCCGATGGCAGCTCAGTATTTGTGACAGAGTTGCTTGCCATCCTCTGGGCATTGTGGTGGGTGGAGGAAGTGGGACCAAGCCAGGTGATTATATGCTCTGACTCGGCTGCTGCACTGATGGCTCTGAGTGCAGGTGGGTCTAAAGCTCGCCCTGATCTCATTCAGGAAATAATGTTGGTTTTATATAGGATTGCGAAGGCAGGCTGGTCAGTGGAGTTTTGTTGGGTCCCGGGACACGCTGGGATTGCAGGGAATGAGATGGCTGACTCCCTTGCCAAACAGAGCCTGGGAAGGGAGGAAGAGATAGGTATTTCAATGGGAAGAGTAGAACTCAGAGATAAGATAAAGAAAGGAGTTGAGGCTGAGTGGCAGGATGAGTGGGAAAGGGGGACCAAGGGAAGGCACTATTTCTCTCTGCAGCCTCGGGTCAAGATCAAGGTGGAGGGATATGGGTCAAGGAGTGATAGGGTGAAGATGTGTAGACTGAGGCTGGGGCACTGTGGGTTGAACAGTAGCTTGTTCATTGTGGGCAAACATCCAGATGGGGTGTGTGAATGTGGAGAGACTGAAACTGTCGGGCATGTCTTCCTAAAATGTGAAAGGTATAGGAAAGAGAGGGAAATCTTTTATACAAGTCTGGTAGAGCTGGGAGTATCTTCCTTATCTCTTAAATCATTCTTTGGCATGGATAATGAGAACCACCAGTTGATCACAGAGGCAGTGCTGACATTTCTGCATGCTTCATAGTTGTACCAGAGGATATAGCGTTAGTGTATGTATTAGTATTGGACAGGCAAGAGGAGCAGAGAAGAAGGAGAAAGTGTGAGTTGAAGAGGCCTAAAGATGGACCACCACTAGTGTAGTATAAGAAATGAGGAGGGAAGAAATACGCCAAGAAAGAAGAAGAAGAAGAAGAAGAAGAAGAAGAAGAAGAAGAGATCATCAAAAGAAGTGCGGAGGGCAGTAATACGCCACGATGCGTCTACTCTGCCGGAAATTCAAAAGAAGAAGAAGAAGAAGACAATTCGTCTAGAAGAGCTAGCAGTGTGGATGAGATGTAGGGTTCCCCCTCTTGGGGGGGCCCTCCAAGAGAGGAGATGGTGTTTGTATTGTGATTGTATGACAAGAGGAGCAGAGAAGAAGGAGACAGACAAGAGGAGCAGAGAAGAAGGAGACAGACACGATAGTAATGTGTTTTGAAGATGAGAAGAAGAAGAAGAAGAGGAGTGTAAACTTTCTCAAGTGTGGGCGAAGCAAGAATTGCGGAGGGCAGTAATACGCCACGATGCGTCTACACTGCCGGAAATTCAAATAAGAAGAAGAAGAAGAGATGGAGGGTTCCCCCTCTTGGCGGGGCCCTCCAAGAGAGGAGATGATGTTTGTATTGTGATTGTATGACAAGAGGAGCAGAGAAGAAGGAGACAGAGACGATAGAAATGTGTTTTGAAGAAGAGGAGTGTAAACTTTCTCAAGTGTGGGCGAAGCAAGAATTGTGGAGGGCAGTAATACGCCACGATGCGTCTACACTGCCGGAAATTCAAATAAGAAGAAGAAGAAGAAGAAGAAGAAGAAGAAGAAGAAGAAGAAGAAGAAGAAGAAGTGGAAGAGAAGATCTCTCAGATCTCATTGTGGAAGAGAAGATCTCATTGGAGATCGGCATGGGAAAGTACGTTTGCTGTGGAACGGTGGCCAAGCCTTGCCCACCGTCTTGCTGTGGCAAAGGGGATGAGAGGAGAGAAGAACAAGCTGTAAAGAAGAAGAAGAAGGAAGAGGAAGAACGGCAAATGGAGCTACGAATTTCCAGAACGACCGATATTCGCGATCAGTGGAAGGGCGAGGGGTCGGAGTACAGTGGGGAGGAGAGTGAGAAAGAAGAGAGGGAGGATGAGGGGTGGGAAACGGTGGGGAAGAAGAGGAAGAAGCGGACGGAGAGGAACGACAGCGATGGGGATAGTCAGGGCAAGGGTGAGAGTAGGGGGGAGGAGAGGGGGGGAGAAGGGGGGAAGAGGAAGAAAGTGGGGGACGATAGCTCAAGTGGGCCGGGAGATGAGGGTGCTGGAAAAGATGTGGCAAAAGAGGAAGTGATCCATATAGTGGTCAGGCTTGAGGGGGAGAGGGGTGAGGGGAAGGTAGGTAGGCTCGAGTGGCCCAAACTCATTGCCGCGCGACTAGGAGAGGTAAAGTATGTGAAAGTTTTGTGGGATGGGAATCTGGCCGTAGGGTGTGGTAGTGAGGGGCAGGTGGAGGTGGCTAGGACGATGCGGGGCATTGGGGGGGTGGGTATAAGTAAGGTGGCGAGAGTAGGGGAGAAGAGGGGGGGGGGATGTAAGGGGGTGATAGCTGGGGTACCGGTCGAGGTTACAGTAGAGCAGCTGGTGGGAGAGCTAATGGAGGACGGGCGTAATGGCATAGTTAAGAGTGCAGAAAGGATGAAGAGGGGAGCGGAGAGGGCAGTGACGGGGACGGTAGTGATTACGTTTGAGGGTGGGGTTGTTCCTAGGGAGGTGTTTGTGGGGCATAGGATGTATAGGGTTAGGGAATTTGTTCATGATCCTCTTAGGTGCTATAGGTGCCAGGAGTTTGGCCATATAGCTACCACGTGTAGGAAGGGGCTGAGGTGCGCTAGGTGTGGCGGGGAACATGAATATGGGGAGTGTGGAGAGGGAGTGAAGCCGAAGTGCTGTAGTTGTGGTGGGGAGCATAGTGTAGCGTTTAGGGGGTGCAAGGTGATGATGAAGGAGGTCGCGGATCGGAGAGAGAGAAGGGAGGGTAAGTTGACGTATGCTGGGGCGGTTAGCAGGGCAGGACAGGGTAGCCAAGAAAGGGTGCAGGGGGTTGAAGGAGGGCATTTGGCAGTGAGGGTAGAGCAGGTGGAAAGAGAGAGGGGAAAGGAGGAGAAATTAGGTATTGTGGCCTTCGTGGCAGGGGTAGTTACTGGTATGGCAGAGGCTAAGGGTAAAACAGCGATGGTGAAGATGATTGTTAGGATAGCGGTTCAACATCTGGGATTGGAAGGTCTGGACTGGGAGGTGGTGTATAGCGAATTGGCTGAGGGGGCTGCGAGGGACAAGGCTGCGAGGGACAAAGCAGCCCAGGATAAGATAGCAGGGGGCAAGGTGGGTCCCGCGGAGGGGGGCTCAGACAGGAAGTAGCAGCAGTAGCTGCACTCCAATGGACAATGTAGTTGATGACGGGGTCCAGTAGAAGAAGAAAAAGAAGGTGAAGAAGGAGAAGAAGGAGAAGAAGAAGAGCCCATAAAAAGAATTGCGGAGGGCAGTAATACGCCACGATGCGTCTACTCTGCCGGAAATTCAAATAAGAAGAAGAAGAATATCTCAGATCTCAGAAGACAAGTGAAGATCTCACTTGTTGTTTCTGGCTATTTGTCTGTAAGCTTGAATATATTCTGTAGATACAATTTAAAATTCCCACATGGAAAAGGTAACAATGTCCTGTACAATCCTTAATGAGCTGCGTCTGGAGGGAAGGTTCTGTGATGTGGTTATTAAAGTCAACAGCACTGAGTTGAATGCCCACAAGGCCCTCCTGTGTGACTGCAGCGACTATTTCAGGTAAGTTTAGCTTGGTTCAGGTTAGCTTGGTTCAGGTTAGCTTGGTTCAGGTTAGCTTGCTTCAGCTTAGCTTGGTTTAGGTTAGCTTGGTTCAGGTTAGCCTGGTTAGTAAACAGATACCATACTGTACTTTTACTGTAAACAGATACTATACAGTACTTCTACTGTAAACAGATAATATACTGTACTTCTACTGTAAACAGATAATATACTGTACGTATACTGTAAAAGATATACTATACTGTACTTATACTGTAAAAGAAAAATATATACTGTACTTCGACTGTAAAATGATAATATACTGTACTTCTACTGTAAACAGATACTATACTGCACTTCTACTGTAAACAGATACTATAATGTAATTTGACTGTAAACACATAATATACTGTACTTATACTGTAAAATATACTATACTGCAGTTATACTGTAAACAGATACTATACTGTACTTCTACTGTAAACATAGACTATACTGCACTTCTACTGTAAACAGATACTATACTGTACTTCTACTGTAAACAGATCATATTTCTACTATAAACAGATAATATACTGTACTTCTACTGTAAACATATAATATACTGTACTTCTACTGTAAACATATAATATACTGTACTTCTACTGTAAACAGATACTATACTGTACTTCTACTGTAAAAATATACTATACTTCTACTGTGCTAAGACCCTATACTTCTACATTGAAAATGTATTACTACACAGGACAGAATGTTGCTTACTGTTTACTCATCAGATATCTCTATACTCTGCGTCCCACAGAGCCCTCTTCACTCGCTGGAGCGACTCAGAGAAAGCAGTCTACACTATCCCTGGGGTGTCTCCGGGTATGATGCAGCTCATCATAGAGTACTCCTACACACGCTTTGTGCTGGTGACAGCAGAGAATGTGGAAGAGCTTCTGGTGGCTGCAGACCAGCTTCTCGTCACTGGCATAGTAGGGGCGTGCTCTGACTTCCTAGAAGGCCAGCTGTCTCTGGAAAACTGTGTCGGCATCTGGAGGTTCGCGGACATCTACAACTGCCCTGACCTGAGGCGCAAGGCCCATCTCTTCATCGTGTGCCACTTTGAGGAGATGCTGCGTGTCTCACAGGAGTTTGTGGAGCTGTCCCCGCAGCAACTGGTGGACATCATCGAGAGGGATGACCTGAACGTGAAGAGCGAGGAGACGGTGTTCGAGGCCGTCCTCCATTGGATCGACCACTCCCGTGAGGAGCGTAAAACACACATCCCTTTGCTGCTGCCCAAGGTAACTAATTGTATTACTGTGCATTACATTAAAACAACACTAGGTTCCCTAGTACAGTGGTTCTCAAACACTTGGGTCCAAACTGTTCCCTAGCAACAGAATTCCAGTGAAACCGTCTACAACTAGGGATGCTCGATATTGGCTTTTTTACCGATACCGATATACCGATATTGTCCAACTCTTAATTTCCGATACCAATATCAACCGATATCAACCGATACCGATATATGCAGGGTTTCCCCCCCAAAAAAATTGAATAATTTCAGGTAATTAACATTACATATCTCTTGTTGTGGAATTAACACAACATTATGCATACTTTTGACAATTAATAAAATCAGAATTTGTTCTTACTTGCTTGCTTGGGTAAATAAAGGTTATAGAAATAAAAAATTATAATAAAAAAAAAATTGAAAACCGATACCGATATTTTCCGATATCACATTTTAATGCCGATATCGGCCGATAATATCGGTAGGCCGATAATATCGGTATAGGCCGATAAAATCGGACATCCCTATCTACAACCGATGTCTAAGTTGTACCCGCTGTCTGCTTGTCTCTTCCCAGGTTCGCATGGGCTTGATGAGGCCTGACTACTTCAGGAACAACGTCCAGAACAACCCTGTGGTGAGGGACAGCCACGACTGCAGGCCCCTCATCCTCAGCGCCCTGAACCCCCCTGGCTCCGACAGGCTCCCAAACCCCCTGATGCGTCCACGCCGGCCCCAGGAGGTCCTGTTGGCCATCGGAGGCCTGGGTGGCGGCATCCTGACCATGGAGGCTTACGATATCCGAGCCGGTGGATGGATGGATGTGAGCGTTGAGGGGGAGAGTCCCCAGGCCTGGCACAGCACCGCTTATCTCCACGGTCTGGTCTACTGCGTCGGTGGCTATAACATAGGAGAGCCTCTCAGCAGTGTGCGCAGGTTCAACCCTGTCACTCGCAGCTGGCTGCAGGCGGCTCCCATGCACTCACGCCGCTGGGAGCTCAGCGTGGTCGTGTTGGACGGCTGTATCTACGCCATGGGAGGGTGGGGCATAGACGGGTACCTGAACACCGCAGAGCGCTACGAGCCTGAAACCAACCAGTGGACAGTGATCTCACCCATGCTGGAGCGCAGGAGAGGCGCCGGGGCAGCAGCCCTCCAGGGCAAGGTGGGTGGAACTGAGGGACACAGGGTGCTAGATGAACCCAAAGAACGTTAGATCAGAAATCATAAATGTCTTTATTGCCAAGTAAGCTTGCACATACAAAATATGTGTCTGGGTCCTTTGGTGCATCAACATTAACAGACAATTAAAGTAGAATGAAATCAAATGGAATATATAAACTAAATTAGAATATTCTTTCTTATTACAGGTTTACATCTGTGGTGGTGACAACTGGACGAGGTGGCTGCTCACAGCTGAGTGCTACAGCCCAGACACCGACCAGTGGACTCTGATCGCCCCCATGAGCAGCAGGCGTAGCGGAGTGGTAGTCGCTGCATACGGAGGACATGTCTATGCGGTAGGTGCACACAGAGGCAAATGCTTTATACTAGATATTTCTATAGATATGTATCATTTGACTTGCAATGCTGCTGTGATGCCCTCATTTTCCTAAATGGATTAATACAGTGTCTGCCTGCCTGAGCCACACACTAAAACTTTCCTCTCATGTGTCCTGTCCTCAGGTGGGAGAGCAGGACCATGGAAACGTCCTGTGTAGCGCGGAGGCCTACAGCCCCTTGACTGACTCCTGGAGCGCCCTGCCCAACATGCTCACTCCCCGCCACGACTTTGGCATTGCGGTGCTGGACGGCCTGCTCTTCGTGGTCGGAGGCTACAATGACTTCAGAACCATCTCCAACGTGGAGCACTACGACCAGAGCAGCGACAAGTGGATTGTAGCCGAGGACATGAAGACCCGGCGCGGTGCCCTAAGCTGCTGCATAATGCATGGCCTGCCATTTAATATGAGCCAGTACGCTGCTCCCCGTGGAGGAGGAGGAGGAGGAGGAGGAGGAGGAGGAGGAGGAGGAGGAGGAGGAGGAGGAGGAGGAGGAGGAGGAGGAGGAGGAGGAGGAGGACGAGGACGAGGAGCAGGAGCAGGAGGAGGAGGAGGAGGAGGAGGAGGAGGAGGAGGAGGAGGAGGGGAGGAGGAGGAGGAGGAGGAGAAGGAGGAGGAGGAGGAGCAGGATCAGAAGGAAGAGGAGGAGGATCAGGAGGAGAAGGAGGAGGAGGACCAGGAGCAGGAGGAGGAGCAGGAGGAGGAGGGGGAGGAGGAGCAGCAGCAGGAGGAGGATTAGGAGGAGGCCTAAGCTGCTGCATAATGCATGGCCTGCCTAACATGAGCCAGTACGCTGCTCCCCGTGGAAGAGGAGGAGGAAGAGGAGGAGGAGGAGCAGGAGGAGGAGCAGGAGGAGGAGGATGAGGAGGAGGAGGAGGAGGAAGAGGATGAGGAAGATGAGGAAGAGTAGGAGGAGGAGGAGGAGGAGGAGGAAGAGGAGGAGGAGGCAGCAGGAGAACCATCTAAGAACCTTACACATTTATTAGACCAAAAGAAATCCTAAGAAATTTATAAATTACTATCAGCCAAAGGTGGTGCATTTCTTTCTTCTAGTAATTCAGACAATATCGGTTTTTAGTTTGTGTAATGTAATGTAATATCTGTTTTTAGTTTGTGTAATGTAATGTAATATCGGTTTTTAGTTTGTGTACCTGTCGGGCTCTATGTGTGCACATGCCTGCTCGCTGTGCCCTTGAGCAAGGCACCTCAGCTTTAACTGCTCCAGTGTTAGCTGCTCAGGGGCCAGTAGTAGAGTGCCTGACCATAGTGTCTTTATACCTGTATCACTGGACATATAAATGCATATTAAATCAAATAAAATTGATTTGTAAAGCCCGAAATCACAAGTTAATGACCCCATGGGCCGGACAAGTCTTCTTTAAACTATTCAAGAAGAAACATCCCAATAAATCAAGAACAAAAAACCCACCATGAAATCCAAAATAAATGTAAAGTAATAAATGCAACACTCCCAGACATACCCCAGCGAAGGTAAGGAAAAACCTATAGCAATAGGAAAAAAGCACCACAGGCGATGTGGAGGAGAGAAACCATAGAAGGGCCGTTCAAGGGGGGATCCCCCTTCTTGGATGTCGCCATGGACGTGCACAGGACTTTAGAGGGGCAGGTGCTCAAAGGCTGAAAAGGGCACTACACTTGTGTGTATATATTAACCGAGCGCGCACAGCGTGCGAGCGTGATTTTTAAGGGCCCTTTTCGGGCGGGGGGCCCCCTTTTTATGCTTTTTGGGGGGTTGTGGTGATCAAATATTGAATATTGAACTATAATAATCAGTGCAGGAGCTCACTTATCCTTGAAAGACACTTTTATCACTGACTTAAAAGGCCCATACATCTCCATAAATGTTCAGGGGGGAGGGAATAAGTGATTACCCTACAGACCCCAAGAAGTGCTGTATATTCTGTATTGTTTAATATAAATGCATTTTTTATTCCAATCCCGATTTGTATTTGAGATTCCCAAATCCCATCGGACTTGACTTCTTCGTGTCCCTCAATGAGTGTAATACCAGCATTCAACAGCGGTTTCTATCATCATCATCATCACCACCCACGCTATGCATAAAATATATAGGTCCGCGGAGAGGCCATGCAAACTGCAATGGAATATGGGGCATCTCTCTCTCTCTTTACCTAATATTTTGATTCTATCCTGACATTTTTCAGTTGGAAGGGCAGTCTATATGCGTAACGGTAAAAAAAAATTAAAATTAAAAAATAAAAATAAAAAAGGGCACTTTTTTGATGAGGCTCAAAAAGGCAGGTGCTCAGGCACCCCTTGGCCTCTATGTGTGCACGTGCCTGTGTATGCGCTTGAAGGGCTTTGTGAGTTGGATCCCTGTGCTGTCACAGGGCCTAAGATTTAAAAGACACAAAGCCATGCTAATTCTGCCATTCCACGGCGTACAACGTTATTTTGATCATATTTATTTTTTTCGCCATGGTATTCATATTTCCCTCACGGAGCCTGGTCTGATGCTGTGTGAGCCGGCACAACTCTGCAACGCTTCAATACTGCCCCCTGGTGGATGACCGGCGAGTTGCCAAACCGGAAATGGCCGGTTGGATATCGGTGCGTCTCCGAAATGCGTCCGGCCACTCGCTTATTGTTGCGCGACTGTATACACACGTCCCTGTGTAGCGATCGCTGCCATAACGCAATAATCGGTACGATTTGGCCGTGTATTATGATTATACAAACCGGAGATGGATTTAGGCGATCGCCGTCAAATAAGTGGGATGTTTTTGCTCCAGTCTCATCGCCCAACGGTAAGAGGACGCTGACGTTACTTTCAGCCTGTTTGTTTATTATTATCCATGCAAACTGCTCCGATCAATATATCACCCATACTACATAAAGCATTTACCGACGATCACGGAATTATAAACGACCCCCCCCCCATTCACCCACGCATGATCTGTCATAACGTTTAGGATCATGTACAGTTGAAATTTTTTATATAGCGTGTAACGCCAACAAACAGCATTTGATAATCTATATTATGCGTTTATGCCTATATCTCACGTTCTAGGAATTACTGCAGAAAACAATAAAAACATTTATATTCTAGACGGTATTTTCGTATGAACCTGTGAATGAAAAAGTAAAACGTTCCTACATCCTGAACGATAGATAATCGATGTTGAATGGGCCATAGTAATGTCAATTTAGCAATACAATTTAAAAAGTTATAGCCCTGCAAAGAAGTTGAACATCTCCATAGGCTTAGACTGGTGGCAGTGATCAACCATTGATGGATATAAGCGTGGCAGGGAATGTGTTAATAGGCGCCCCTTGTTTTTGTTTTTGAGGACTGCATACTTTTTTTGCAAACCAAAATACTAAACTTTATACTTGTAACACATGCATAAGCCTGGTCTCTTTTGAAAGATAACATTCTGACGTTTCTGATCAAATAAAGAAAGATCACTTTTAGTCCTAATGAAATAGAGTAACATAGGTCTGAACTTGAGTTGAACTTGAACTTGTGTACTCATGTTTTTCAGTAGTAGTTGCAATATATATATATATAGTATATGTCCAAATTTCAAGATAAATCTGTCCAGAAATGAGTGATTAGGAGCGATTTGGGTCAAAAGTGAGAAAGAAAAAAAAGCTCTGCAGGTTTTCATTTTCTCATAGACTCCAATTCGGCACACTTTTTACTTCCTGTTTTTGCTCCTGACTTTTCACCTAGATCCCTGATTCACTCATCCCCACGTGGGGTATCATTGGAAAGCCACACTAATTGGTTACAACCCTGTCCAATAATCTTCGAGATCGCCAAATGATTGACGGAGTTAGAGCCTTGGATGTCGTGGGTGGTATTTGAAAGAAATGTAACTGTGCCATGTACTTTGGCGCACGCCTCACTATCGGCATGTAACTCGAGAACCGCTGAACGGATTTTGTCCTCTGAAATGGCAATCGACAGGCAACAAATACGGCTTTAATTCGATATATATATTGTATAAAAAAATATGCACACCGAGCCGCTAGAGGTCGCCAAAGTGGCGTGTCGAGCCGGGGGGCAAACTGTATAGGGGCCATTGTGTGTTAAGATTAACCAAAAAGAGGAAAGCCCCTGTTTTCATAAATGTGGACAAGGCCTCATGCTACATTGGGAGTTGCTATTTATATAAAAAAAAACACTTTAAATAGCTCCAAGGACAAGAAGACAAGTTTGAGTCTGGGGGATTCAAAACAACGGGCTTGGTTTAATTGCAGCCGTGCCTCAGGGAGACGGTTTACTTTAAAATTGAATGTACAAAAACTGACCCCGCCTGACAGCATCTACACTAAGGCTGAGACGAAGAATCAATAAATCGGGTCCAAATTATCGATAATATTGATATTTTTATTAGTATTCGATTTTTTTTTTAAACCTTTTTTATTATTATTTAAACAACACATTTATGTTTATTTTGCAGCAATTCTTTGTCGTTGCCGCCATCTTTAGTGTTACAAATTTCCCCATTCAAAACGACCACAGTGATCCTTCTCATTTTATAGTCGCTGGTCTCCGGATGTGATGGAGGAGTGCACTGCATATTGAATGCACAGTGCAGAGTTGCGACTCAACTGAATTTACATGAAATGGGGATGTTTTAACTAAAACATGCCACAAGACCAAGTATTTAAATTTTTTTACACATGCAAAAAAATGATAAGTGATGCCACTTATTGATTTCACGAAGTTATCGATAAGTGGTCTCAGCCTTAATCTACACAGTGCTGGAGTATTACTGGCTGTCTTGACTATAATGAATTTGAACTTATGACCGTAACGTTGATGATTTCAACACAACCCACTTCCAGCTGCTCCAGTGCAGTAGGCCTGTCCCCGACTAAGGATTTGTATAGTCGACTTTGATTCGCCGAAATTTTCAGATATTGGCCGAAATTGGGATCATTCCTTTTGGGGTGTAGGGGTGCTTAATGTCTGATGGAGTTGACTGAAGGCTTCCTGTTCTCTGCGAAAGCATGCAATTGATACACTGATGGATACATCTTGATATTTGTCTAGTGTGTGAAATCCTCTTTCAGTGCCTCTGTGCCCGTTTTCTTAGCTTTTGCTTTTGGAAGGAATGATAAAAAAAAAAAAATCTAATAATAATTATAAATATTTTTTTTTGCATTAAACCAAGAGGTTGGCTCCTTTTGATCGATTAGTCGACTATTCAACTAGTTGAGGTCAGCCCTGCAGTGCAGTCATACATGGTTCATCCCTACACTTTTCACCTTTTCCCTCATTGAGAGCACCCACCCCTCCCCACACCACACACACACGCATCTTCACCCAAGCCATGTTCACTTTTCAACCTAAACGATCCGCCCAACAAAATTATCACCAAAGCACAACACATGGTAAATGGTGCATAATATATAGTGCTTTTATCCAAAGCGCTTTCACAATTTTGTTCCTCACATTCACCCATTCATTCACCGACGGTGCATGCAACCATTCAAGGTGCCAACCTGCTCATCGGGAGCAATTAGGGGTTAATAAGTGTCTTGCTCAAGGACATCTTAACCGTGAACCTTCCAGACGACTGCTTTACCTCCTGAGCCACTGTCGCCCCCCCCCTTCTTAGCTTATCTTATTATAATACCTAAGAAATTCACAGATCTAACCGTATGGTGATCTATGCTGTCATTCATAGATCACTGGATGTATCAACTTCTGGAGCAGGCCCGGACTGGCCATCGGGAGCACCAGGAGTTTTCCCGGTGGCCTGGCCTGCACAGATTTAAAAAAAAAAATTATATAAAAAAATAAAATAATTTTTTTTTTTTTATTATTATTATTATTATTTTTTTTGCCAGGCCATTGTTTCTAGTTGTGGCGGCGGCGCGGCGCAATAGTTAGATAACCTAGGTGGGTGGGGAACAACCAGGATTTCACTGTCTGCGTCAGAGTTGGAGAACTATCTGACTCTCTCTCTCACACACACAATGGAGCCGTGCTGCCGCTTGTGATTGGTGGAGGCGGGACCAGGCGATACAACTGATTGACAGCGGAGGCGGCGAATGGAATGGCAGACAGCACTCAGATGCAGAATAACAGCCAGGCAGTGAGCCAGGTAGTGAGGGACTCGGGAGAGATACAGTAGAGCGAACGTCAATTAACGTTGATGTCAAGATGGACAGTGGAAGAAAGAGAAAGGGTGGAGGAGAGAGGGATAAAACAAAGAAAAAGAAAGGCCCTTACAGGAGAGAGTGGTTAACTGTATTATAATAGTAAATAGAAAAATATGTTGTGCTCTTGCTTTTTTCTTTTTGAAGGTGGAGAGAGTAGCATTGCTAGTGCCACAACAGTTTTATTTGAGGTCCATAACAGTACATTGTACTAAGCAATTGTTGGCTCATTAGTTTGTGATTCACATGCACTAAAATTCACCAGAATGCAGGAAATTAAGTCTTTGTAACAAAAAATTTCCTTGTGGGGGACCCCCAGACCCCCCGCTTAAAAAGTGGCCTGACTGGGGCTATATTTCGCGCTATATCTCCCGGTATGAATTATTTCCCCAGTCCGGCCCTGTTCTGGAGTGTCACGTTAGCAGGTAGCATTGGATGGCAGTGTGGCCAGCTGAGCAATAGTGACCGTGGCTTTGCAGGATTAGTTGCGTCCAGGGGTGTAAAGTACTTGCATATTTGTACTTTGTTACAATACTTAAGTACTGTTTTTGGGGATTTTTACTTTACTCAAGTATTATTAGGTTTGTATACTTTTACTCAATTACCTTTCAGAGAAAAAAAACATACTTTTTAATCCTTACATTTAAAATGCAGACCTACAAATTACAAATCTCGCAGGTCCAACTATTTTAATTAGTATATTTGTTTCCCTGGCCGAACTTACGCTAACGTTATTAATCCTGCGGCCACACTTTATTTAAAAACAGCCAATCAAATCCCCATCAATGGAAAATTAACCCGCCCACACCCATGCCGATTGGTACTTGTGCAACACTAGAAAGCGGGGATCTTTGATTAAACACCTGCTATCAGAAGAATGATTTCATTATCAAATGAAAACTTGGCCCACGATGGAATGAGTTTGAGACCCCTGGTCTATCCCTTGCAATAAAAAAAAGTTTTTACTTTGACTTTTTAGTACTTAAGTAGGCCTACATTTAAAAGTAGAAACTTTTTGACTTGTACTCAAGTGTGTTTTTAGCCAGATACTCTGACTTTTACTTGAGTCAGATTTTGAGACGGTACCCATACTTTCACTTAAGTATAATTTCTGGGTACTTTTTACACCCCTGGTGAAACGGGAACTCTGGTAACGTTCTGCACAAATAACATTGCGTCTCATTCACCAACAGTCTTACGACAAAAAGGGCTTTCTATTAGGGCAATTTGAGACCGTTTCGGGCAAGACATGAATATAGACAATATATTACATTATAATATTAATTATATATGTTTTATTGGGACGGTTGGTGAATCCCAAAATCGTCCCGAAAAGGTCTAAAATGGCCCTAAGAGAAAGCCATTTTTGTCGTAAGTTGTTGATTTATGAGACCCAGTCAGTACCTCCCCCTCCCCAGGACAGCATCAGTCAGTACCTCCCCCTCCCCAGGACAGCATCAGTCAGTACCTCCCCCTCCCCAGCGCAGCATCAGTCAGTACCTCCCCCTCCCCAGGACAGCATCAGTCAGTACCTCCCCCTCCCCAGGACAGCATCAGTCAGTACCTCCCCCTCCCCAGCGCAGCATCAGTCTGTACCTCCCCCTCCCCAGGACAGCATCAGTCAGTACCTCCCCCTCCCCAGGACAGCATCAGTCAGTACCTCCCCCTCCCCAGGACAGCATCAGTCAGTACCTCCCCCTCCCCAGGGCAGCATCAGTCAGTACCTCCCCCTCCCCAGCGCAGCATCAGTCAGTACCTCCCCCTCCCCAGGACAGCATCAGTCAGTACCTCCCCCTCCCCAGCGCAGCATCAGTCAGTACCTCCCCCTCCCCAGGACAGCATCAGTCTGTACCTCCCCCTCCCCAGGGCAGCATCAGTCAGTACCTCCCCCTCCCCAGAGCACCATCAGTCAGTACCTCCCCCTCCACAGAGCACCATCAGTCAGTACCTCCCCCTCCCCAGCGCAGCATCAGTCAGTACCTCCCCCTCCCCAGGGCAGCATCAGTCAGTACCTCCCCCTCCCCAGGACAGCATCAGTCAGTACCTCCCCCTCCCCAGAGCACCATCAGTCAGTACCTCCCCCTCCCCAGGACAGCATCAGTCTGTACCTCCCCCTCCCCAGGACAGCATCAGTCTGTACCTCCCCCTCCCCAGGACAGCATCAGTCTGTACCTCCCCCTCCCCAGGGCAGCATCAGTCAGTACCTCCCCCTCCCCAGCGCAGCATCAAACGGCATCAAATAACTGAGAGGGCATACAAACCCTCATCTCACACCTTGTTGCCCATATGCAGTGTCTAGAGTTAATTATATTGATTTGTTATATTGTTTACACTGCTTTTGTATTATATTTCATTTTTACTTCTCCACTGTACTATAATTATGTTTGTTGCCTGTACCATGTCTTATACTACCTGTACCTCCCCTCCCCCCTCCCCCCTCCCCCATGCTGCTATGGTGCCTGAATTTCCCCAAGGGGATCAATAAAGGAATATCTTATTATCTTATTAATTGAATTGAATGGAGATTAAGTTTAACACCAGCAAAACTGGATCGAAACATCCATTTACAAACTATCAAACACATTGTGCAGTGTAGGCCTATTCCAATGTCTCGTTTATCCAGTCATATGCTCAGTTCTTCCCAAACATGTGTATTTCCGGACAAAAAAATGGTTAAACACTCTCACAAAGAACGATTCGCTGACGTGAGGTCAGTTTTAACATACCACTCATGTGAATTAGAGTGAAAATGCATGCGTTTTGGGAAGAACTGAGCACAGGACATAGGTTTTGATATTGTTTTGAAGTTAATCTCCATTAACTTCCAAATAATCAAGTACGATTACCATTTCATGCATTTGTCCACAGTGGAGGCGTGCGAGGAAAGATGAAATCTTCATGGAATCAAGGCATCACAGAGTAGGAATCAAGGAATTACAGAGTAGGAATCAAGGCATCACAGAGTAGGAATCAAGGCATCACAGAGTAGGAATCAAGGCATCACAGAGTAGGAATCAAGGCATCACAGAGTAGGAATCAAGGCATCACAGAGTGGGAATCAAGGCATCACAGAGTAGGAATCAAGGCATCACAGAGTAGGAATCAAGGCATCACAGAGTAGGAATCAAGGCATCACAGAGTAGGAATCAAGGCATCACAGAGTGGGAATCAAGGCATCACAGAGTGGGAATTAAGGCATCACAGAGTAGGAATCAAGGCATCACAGAGTAGGAATCAAGGCATCACAGAGTGGGAATCAAGGCATCACAGAGTGGGAATCAAGGCATCACAGAGTAGGAATCAAGGCATCACAGAGTGGGAATCAAGGCATCACAGAGTAGGAATCAAGGCATCACAGAGTGGGAATCAAGGCATCACAGAGTGGGAATCAAGGCATCACAGAGTAGGAATCAAAGCATCACAGAGTGGGAATCAAGGCATCACAGAGTAGGAATCAAGGCATCAAAGAGTAGGAATCAAGGCATCACAGAGTAGGAATCAAGGCATCACAGAGTAGGAATCAAAGCATAACAGAGTGGGAATCAAGGCATCACAGAGTAGGAATCAAGGCATCACAGAGTAGGAATAAAGGCATCACAGAGTAGGAATCAAAGCATCACAGAGTGGGAATCAAGGAATTACAGAGTGGGAATCAAGGCATCACAGAGTGGGAATCAAGGCATCACAGAGTAGGAATCAAGGCATCACAGAGTGGGAATCAAGGCATCACAGAGTGGGAATCAAGGCATCACAGAGTAGGAATCAAGGCATCACAGAGTAGGAATCAAGGCATCACAGTGTAGGAATCAAGGCATCACAGAGTAGGAATCAAGGCATCACAGAGTGGGAATCAAGGCATCACAGAGTAGGAATCAAGGCATCACAGAGTAGGAATCAAGGCATCACAGAGTGGGAATCAAGGCATCACAGAGTAGGAATCAAGGCATCACAGAGTAGGAATCAAGGCATCACAGAGTGGGAATCAAGGCATCACAGAGTGGGAATCAAGGCATCACAGAGTAGGAATCAAGGCATCACAGAGTAGGAATCAAAGCATCACAGAGTTGGAATCAAGGCATCACAGAGTGGGAATCAAGGCATCACAGAGTAGGAATCAAGGCATCACAGAGTGGGAATCAAGGCATCACAGAGTAGGTAATATCATGACTGACTGGGTGACGTTTCCCTTTAAGGGCTTAAAATACATCTGGGGGATCATTAATAACTGAATAAAAAAATAAAACTCCTTTTTAACCTTTCCCTTTCAGCAGATGGATATTCAGTGGGGTGTGGAGGAGAAGAAAAAAGAAGGAGATGGAGGGAGAGCGAGAGAGAGAGAGAGAGAGAGAGAGAGAGAGAGAGAGAGAGAGAGAGAGAGAGAGAGAGAGAGAGAGAGAGAGAGAGAGAGAGAGAGAGAGAGAGAGGTGGTGCTGGTTATAGACGTTGTCTTTAGAGGGGGTGTGGGGGGGGGGGGGGGCAGAAATAGAAGCTTTTATCCATGGGGAGAAAACATGGTTACATAATGTATGACCAACTTTAGAGCTTTGATGTCCCACACTTTTAGGCTGAGGCGGGTGGGGTGGGGGGGGTGGACGGGGGGGTAAAATCATGTGGAGATTAAATCACATCCGTATCTCCTCTTGGTTGGTGAAAATAAACCAGAGCTTTCTTCATCTCTTGCGAATCTTAGTCTTATTTTAAGGCGAGACAGTACCCCCCGAAAATAGCCTTTTTGCAATTTTTTTTTTACTATATTGAGATTTTGTTGTATTTTGCTTCCTTTAACATGTCTTATTTCAAACTAGTGGCAATACAATATTGAAAATACACAATTAGTTGTTTGTTTTACTTTACTACAATACAAAACGTTGAGGTAGTTTTCTCAAAAACTTGTTTTTATGCATTTTACTTAAACTCCATTTCCCTAGTACCTACACACACCAAACTTTCCAAATGTCTTCCTATCCATATCCTGCTTCTAATTACAGAAGGGTTTGTTGATATATCATCCATAGTACATTTTATACCAAAACTAGGCGAAAATCGATTTTTTTATGACAGTAGACAGTATTTCCTGATGTATGGGCTGAAAAGAGGACATAGCCACAATCCACAAGTTTTGTTTTGAATGTATCAACAAAATGAAAGTTTTTGAATCTGGCATTATCATAATAATGCAGGACCTGTCACAGAGGTCTTTGAATGGGCATGCAACGACACTCAATGTTAGCGGTTAGCACACACGGTTAGCGCACACAGGCGCATGCATTGTTTTTGTAGTATCGCCGAAGCGATACTCCTCTGCGCTTAACCCATCCCGTCGTCCTTCCCCCCAAGGGCAGCCGGGAGCAGACGAGGGCTGTGGCGTGAGCCACGCTCGGGCAGGGCCGTAGCCAGGGTTTAGAAATTAGGGAGGTCCATTTATTTTTTTGGCCCAGACCAGCCCACTATAATCGGTCGGATACCACCCACCAGTACACCATCCTTACGGTCCCCTTAAATATGCATACCTACTGTACTATTCCCCCAACCCACTACAAAGCTGGGTAGTAAGTGCCATGGACCAGTGGACCAGTGTACTCACTCGCTCTTGGCTGCATCTTGTTTTGGGTGGTGATGTAAAATTACCTGCATCATAGCAGGCTCAGGACGGGCAAAGTAGTCTATAGCCTGTTCATCCCTGTCTCTCTCCTCCACAACCTGGCTTGACTAGACATAAGGAGAGAAAGATGATTACAATGAACTGGTACATTCAGGTCCAGAATTGTTGGAATTCCCCACAAAGATGTGCAAAAAGTAAACAATACCATACTGGTAATGAGCAAATAGTTGTTTATTCAATGAATGCATGTAGCTGTTCCATCTTATTTCATTTGATACTAACTGCTCAGTTCATACAGATTTCAAGTTTTCAAATATCAATGATGAATATTGCGTAAGGTTTACACAGTTAATAGATCACCTTTTTGTTTTATATTCATGTTCAGAGAGGAGTAATAGTTAGATCTTTGTATGTGATTTATATGGCAATTAAATCAATGGTGTGTTTGTTTGGGGGGTTAATGTGCCTACCATGTGAAGGTGCATGGTCAATAGACAGCACAAAAACAACTTGTGTAGGTGGAGACTAGCGCTACCACAGATAGTAATAAGTTATGAGTAAGTAATCCATACCATATATATCCTAATAGTTACCTTATTACCATACTTGGCTGAAAATAAACTTCGCTGCCTGTTGTGAACGTGTTTTTCCCTGTAGGCTAATACATAAGTAGGCATACATTTTTGCAGTTGAGCAAAAATTAGCAGTTGAGTAGGCTATATGTGCTGTGTTTTTATGTCTTCCATCGAGGACCACCTTGGATATAAAATAAAAAAAGCAGTTTTTGCAGTTGAGCTACAGGTGTTCTATATTATACAGCCTTTTCATGCATCTTTATCAAGGGATCCCTTATCCTAATGATTTTTAAAATAATATTATGATGATACGATATGGACCTAGTAGTTGGGTCATCTGTGGCACTTCGTTTCTCAATGGATTTGTTATCTAGGAGGGTTAATAAACTAATTTAGCCGGGGTTTATAAATAAATAAAAAAAGGCGGGTACCAGCCCCCTCTCAGTCATGTATACCAGCCCCCTCTCAGTCATCTACCAGCCCCCTCTCAGTCATGTACCAACCAGCCCCCTCTCAGTCATCTACCAGCCCCCTCTCAGTCATGTACCAGCCAGCCCCCTCTCAGTCATGTATAGCAGCCCCCTCTCAGTCATGTACCACAGCCCCCTCTCAGTCATGTACCACAGCCCCCTCTCAGTCATGTACCACATCCCCATCTCAGTCATGTACCACAGCCCCCTCTCAGTCATGTACCACAGCCCCATCTGAGTCATGTCCCAGCCCCCTCTCAGTCATGTATCAGCCCCCTCTCAGTCATGTACCACAGCCCCCTCTCAGTCATGTACCAGCCCCCCTCTCAGTCATGTACCACAGCCCCCTCTCAGTCATGTACCAGCCCCCCTCTCAGTCATGTACCACAGCCCCATCTCAGTCATGTACCACAGCCCCCTCTCAGTCATGTACCAGCCCCCTCTCAGTCATGTACCAGCCCCCTCTCAGTCATCTACCAGCCCCCTCTCAGTCATGTACCAACCAGCCCCCTCTCAGTCATCTACCAGCCCCCTCTCAGTCATGTACCAGCCAGCCCCCTCTCAGTCATGTATAGCAGCCCCCTCTCAGTCATGTACCACAGCCCCATCTGAGTCATGTCCCAGCCCCCTCTCAGTCATGTATCAGCCCCCTCTCAGTCATGTACCACAGCCGCCTCTCAGTAAGTAGGCATACATTTTTGCAGTTGAGCAAAAATTAGCAGTTGAGTAGGCTATATGTGCTGTGTTTTTATGTCTTCCATCGAGGACCACCTTGGATATAAAATAAAAAAAGCAGTTTTTGCAGTTGAGCTACAGGTGTTCTATATTATACAGCCTTTTCATGCATCTTTATCAAGGGATCCCTTATCCTAATGATTTTCAAAATAATATTATGATGATACGATATGGACCTAGTAGTTGGGTCATCTGTGGCACTTCGTTTCTCAATGGATTTGTTATCTAGGAGGGTTAATAAACTAATTTAGCCGGGGTTTATAAATAAATAAAAAAGGCGGGTACCAGCCCCCTCTCAGTCATGTATACCAGCCCCCTCTCAGTCATCTACCAGCCCCCTCTCAGTCATGTACCAACCAGCCCCCTCTCAGTCATCTACCAGCCCCCTCTCAGTCATGCACCAGCCAGCCCCCTCTCAGTCATGTATAGCAGCCCCCTCTCAGTCATGTACCACAGCCCCCTCTCAGTCATGTACCACAGCCCCCTCTCAGTCATGTACCACATCCCCATCTCAGTCATGTACCACAGCCCCCTCTCAGTCATGTACCACAGCCCCATCTGAGTCATGTCCCAGCCCCCTCTCAGTCATGTATCAGCCCCCTCTCAGTCATGTACCACAGCCCCCTCTCAGTCATGTACCAGCCCCCCTCTCAGTCATGTACCACAGCCCCCTCTCAGTCATATACCAGCCCCCCTCTCAGTCATGTACCACAGCCCCATCTCAGTCATGTACCACAGCCCCCTCTCAGTCATGTACCAGCCCCCTCTCAGTCATGTACCAGCCCCCTCTCAGTCATCTACCAGCCCCCTCTCAGTCATGTACCAACCAGCCCCCTCTCAGTCATCTACCAGCCCCCTCTCAGTCATGTACCAGCCAGCCCCCTCTCAGTCATGTATAGCAGCCCCCTCTCAGTCATGTACCACAGCCCCCTCTCAGTCATGTACCACAGCCCCCTCTCAGTCATGTACCACATCCCCATCTCAGTCATGTACCACAGCCCCCTCTCAGTCATGTACCACAGCCCCATCTGAGTCATGTACCACAGCCCCCTCTCAGTCATGTACCAGCCCCCCTCTCAGTCATGTACCACAGCCCCATCTCAGTCATGTACCAGCCCCCTCTCAGTCATGTACCAGCCCCCTCTCAGTCATCTACCAGCCCCCTCTCAGTCATGTACCAACCAGCCCCCTCTCAGTCATCTACCAGCCCCCTCTCAGTCATGTACCAGCCAGCCCCCTCTCAGTCATGTATAGCAGCCCCCTCTCAGTCATGTACCACAGCCCCATCTGAGTCATGTCCCAGTCCCCTCTCAGTCATGTATCAGCCCCCTCTCAGTCATGTACCACAGCCCCCTCTCAGTAAGTAGGCATACATTTTTGCAGTTGAGCAAAAATTAGCAGTTGAGTAGGCTATATGTGCTGTGTTTTTATGTCTTCCATCGAGGACCACCTTGGATATAAAATAAAAAAAGCAGTTTTTGCAGTTGAGCTACAGGTGTTCTATATTATACAGCCTTTTCATGCATCTTTATCAAGGGATCCCTTATCCTAATGATTTTTAAAATAATATTATGATGATACGATATGGACCTAGTAGTTGGGTCATCTGTGGCACTTCGTTTCTCAATGGATTTGTTATCTAGGAGGGTTAATAAACTAATTTAGCCGGGGTTTATAAATAAATAAAAGTAGGCTACCAGCCCTCTCTCAGTCATGTACCAGCCCCCCTCTCAGTCATGTACCAGCCCCCCTCTCAGTCATGTACCAGCCCCCATCTCAGTCATGTACCAGCCCCCTCTCAGTCATGTACCAGCCCCCCTCTCAGTCATGTACCAGCCCCCTCTCAGTCATGTACCAGCCCCCTCTCAGTCCTGTATACCAGCCCCCTCTGTCATGTACCAGCCCCCTCTCAGTCATGTACCACAGCCCCCTCTCAGTCATGTACCAGCCCCCCTCTCAGTCATCTACCAGCCCCCTCTCAGTCCTGTATACCAGCCCCCTCTGTCATGTACCAGCCTCCTCTCAGTCATGTATACCAGCCCCCTCTCAGTCCTGTATACCAGCCCCCTCTGTCATGTACCAGCCCCCTCTCAGTCATGTACCACAGCCCCCTCTCAGTCATGTACCACAGCCCCCTCTCAGTCATGTACCACAGCCCCCTCTCAGTCATGTACCAGCCAGCCCCCTCTCAGTCATGTACCACAGCCTCCTCTCAGTCATGTACCACAGCCCCCTCTCAGTCATGTACCACAGCCCCCTATCAGTCATGTACCACATCCTCATCTCAGTCATGTACCACAGCCCCATCTCAGTCATGTACCACAGCCCCATCTCAGTCATGTACCACAGCCTCATCTCAGTGATGTACCACAGCCCCATCTCAGTCATGTACCAGCACGACTGACAGGGGGGGGGGCTTAGTAAGAGATGTGATTGGGCCAGCCCAGTGTCAGTCAGTACCAATGGGCCGCTGTCCCAGTCTAGTAGTGGGCCGGTCGCTGACCAAACTTAAAAAAAAGAAAAAAATCTTAATTTTGTGTTTTTATGTCTTCCATCGAGGACCACCTTGGATATAAAATTAAAAAAGCAGTTTTTGCAGTTGAGCTACAGGTGTTCTATATTATACAGCCTTTTCATGCATCTTTATCAAGGGATCCCTTATCCTAATGATTTTTAAAATAATATTATGATGATACGATATGGACCTAGTAGTTGGGTCATCTGTGGCACTTCGTTTCTCAATGGATTTGTTATCTAGGAGGGTTAATAAACTAATTTAGCCGGGGTTTATAAATAAATAAAAAAAAGGCGGGGACAATTTGTGAGAGACCAAAATCCAAAAATGGCTGCTGTGGAAATTAACTTTTTAATGGTTTGACCTACAATGATGCACAATACATGGTACCAGCCCTCTCTCAGTCATGTACCAGCCCCCTCTCAGTCATGTACCAGGCAGCCCCCTCTCAGTCATGTACCAACCAGCCCCCTCTCAGTCATCTACCAGCCCCCTCTCAGTCATGTACCAACCAGCCCCCTCTCAGTCATCTACCAGCCCCCTCTCAGTCATGTATAGCAGCCCCCTCTCAGTCATGTACCACAGCCCCATCTCAGTCATGTACCAGCCTCCTCTCAGTCATGTACCACAGCCCCCTCTCAGTCATGTACCACATCCCCATCTCAGTCATGTACCACAGCCCCCTCTCAGTCATGTACCACAGCCCCATCTGAGTCATGTCCCAGCCCCCTCTCAGTCATGTACCACAGCCCCATCTCAGTCATGTACCACAGCCCCCTCTTAGTCATGTACCAGCCAGCCCCCTCTCAGTCATGTACCAGCCCCCCTCTCAGTCATGTACCAGCCAGCCCCCTCTCAGTCATGTACCAGCCCCCCTCTCAGTCATGTACCAGCCCCCCTCTCAGTCATGTACCAGCCCCCATCTCAGTCATGTACCAGCCCCCTCTCAGTCATGTACCAGCCCCCCTCTCAGTCATGTACCAGCCCCCCTCTCAGTCATGTACCAGCCCCCTCTCAGTCATGTACCAGACCCCCTCTCAGTCATGTACCAGCCCCCCTCTCAGTCATGTACCAGCCCCCCTCTCAGTCATGTGCCAGCCCCCCTCTCAGTCATGTACCAGCCCCCTCTCAGTCATGTACCAGCCATCCCCCTCTCAGTCATGTATACCAGCCCCCTCTCAGTCCTGTATACCAGCCCCCTCTCAGTCATGTGCCAGCCCCCCTATCAGTCATGTACCAGCCCCCTCTCAGTCATGTACCAGCCATCCCCCTCTCAGTCATGTATACCAGCCCCCTCTCAGTCCTGTATACCAGCCCCCTCTGTCATGTACCAGCCCCCTCTCAGTCATGTACCACAGCCCCCTCTCAGTCATGTACCAGCCAGCCCCCTCTCAGTCATGTACCACAGCCTCCTCTCAGTCATGTACCACAGCCCCTTCTCAGTCATGTACCACAGCCCCATCTCAGTCATGTACCACAGCCCCCTCTCAGTCATGTACCACAGCCCCATCTCAGTCATGTACCACAGCCTCATCTCAGTCATGTACCACAGCCCCATCTCAGTCATGTACCACAGCCTCATCTCAGTCATGTACCACAGCCTCATCTCAGTCATGTACCACAGCCCCATCTCAGTCATGTACCAGCACGAGGGGCGGTGCTTAGTAAGAGATGTGATTGGGCCAGCCCAGTGTCAGTAGTACCAATGGGCCGCTGTCCCAGTCTAGTAGTGGGCCGGTCGCTGACCAAACTTAAAAAAAAGAAAAACATCTTAATTTTTAAATATTTTGTATAGATACTTTTTTTTATTTTCTTTATAGTTACAAATAGTTACCGAGGTCCAGACCTTGGTGACCTCATAGCTGGCTACGGCCATGCGCCTGGGGACCTTCCAAGTGCTCCTGCCCATCTTCGTCACGGACGCGACAGCGTTAGCAAGCTGTTGTTTTGCATGTTTTTCCATTGGGTTTCTCTTATCGGGGGGGGGGGCCTTGCGAGCACGGGGAGAACATGCAAACTCCACACAGAAAGGCCTGGGAGATGCCCCACCTGGGTACCTGGCATTGCGGAAACCTGGTCCCCAAGCGGGAATTGAACCCTGGACCTTCTTGCTGTGAGGCAACAGTGTTAACCACTACACCACCGTGCCTATCCATGTTGGTGATGCAAGACTTGGCGATACATGCAAATGTGTGCATATAACCTGTTCCACCCGTGGAATATTTAAAAAAAAATTCTCTCCCCATTTTCTATTTTTCTCCTGTCCCCAATTTCGTATTGTCCAATTCTACCCTCCCCTGTCTCGAACGCTGTTGGCCATGCCTCCCACAAGCTGGCTGCAATGTGGACGAAGCCTTGCATCACGTGTCCCCTCCGGTACTTGACAAAGCAGCCGTCGCATCTTTTCACCTGCACAGCGCGATCTCTCAGCGGCGAGGGTCTGCCTGGGAGGGACACGCCGCCCTCGTTGCTTCCTGATTCTACTGTGCAGACGCACCAACCGACCTGTAGGAGTCGCTGTCCACTACGTCCGATCCCCACCCACCAGCTTCCCACCCCCTAATACTGCCAATTGTATTAGTATGAATGACCAGCCAAGCTGGTAGCAACGCAGAGAGCTGGGCTCGAACTCAGCATCTCCTGCGTTGATGGCGAGCGCCTTGCCCACTGCGCCACCTAGCCGCCTGTGGAATATTTTCTGAAAATCCGCCTAAAATATATACCTAGGTAAATGGAATATTGCTCCACTTCTACAAGGGCCATTTGCATATTCTTGGTATCTATGGACATCTATGGACCTCAGGGAATGTATTCACAGTGTCAGAAATATTGTGTCTATTACTAGGCTTGCTAAAATTGTGATGAAACAAAGGAGAATATTATATTTTTTATCCACTTTTTCTCCTTATTTTCAATTTTTTCTCCCATCCAAATTTCGTGTATCCAATTCTCCTCTCCCCTGTCTTGAACGTTGCTCGACTATGCCCCCCACTGGTCGGTTGTAGAGAGGATAGAAGTAGGGATGTCCTGATCGCCTTTTTTTGCTCCCGATCCGATCCCGATTATGTGATTTTAAATATCTACCGATCCCGATCGATCCCGATCCGATCTTTCACATTAGTAATAAATTTTGACGCATTTTTGTCAGAAACTGGCGGAGCAAGACAAGCCCCTCTGTTGCCTATATCCCCAGGGGCGCGAGCGCGGCGGCTCTTGTTATTACATTCACCCTGAGAAATGTGCTTCATGAGAAATATTAAAAGTTTCAATATATGTTTGCACATTAGTATACATTCAGTGTTCGACTTACGGTCTGAAACGCCGACGATAATCCTCAGTCACAGCAAACAATTGACGTTATCCAGGTGAAAAGTTAGTCTGAAAAGTCCGCCTCCAGCCTGCTGCTTCATGAGTTTTTCCTCCACACGGAATGTCCTCCTTGCAAACATTGCAATTGCTGTTGGACTGGCTTGACTTTCTATTTTAAAATGCTTAGTTCCAAACCTCTAGCTGCTCAAGTCAGTGGATAACCGTGTTTCGGGAGCGACGTGTTGTTGTGATGTAAATTAAAGGGAATGTGTTTGTTGCAACGGTGTAAATTAAAGGGAATGTGTTTGTTGTGGACAATTATTCTGCTCTGTGTGACAATAAATACATTAATGATATATTATATGTAATTTAAAACCAAACTAAGGCCTCCGTATGAGTTTAAGACGTGAACATGGTCATGTTTGTTGAATAAAAAAAATAAATCTTTTTTTGACTGCCGATTTTTATTGAAATTTTTTTCCCGATCCCGATCCTCTGAAAAGCACGTGATCGGCGCCGATCCCGATCACGTGATCGGATCGGGACATCCCTAGATAGAAGCCTTGCATCATGTGTTCCCTCCGGCACACGAGGAGGCAGCATGTCACATATTTTTGCCTGCCAGCGCGGACTCTCATTGGCAAGGTGTAACGCATGGGAGGCTCACACTACCCTAGCCACTTCCTGTCTCTGCTGGGCAGGCGTCTCCCAACCGACCTGTAGGGGTCGCTGTCCACAACGTCCAATCCCCACCCATCTGCTTCCACCCGCTGACTCTGCCAAATGAGCCAGTATGAGGGCCGGCCCAAGCCGAAGGCAATGCTGAGACTGGGATTTGATACCAGAGTCTCTTGCATTGGTGACAAGCGCAATCTCCGCTACGCCACCCAGCCCCCCGAGGAGAATATGAATTATGATTTTTCTTTGCATCTTTGACAGTGAATAACACCATGCTAATAATGACCAAACATTAAAAACTGCCACTGATCTCGTTCAATTATTTATTAAATCCAGATTATTGAAACTTAAGAGTTAGCTGAAATACAGACTGTATTAGTTTTGTTTAGAGCAAACTGCAGAGTATTACCAGCAAATATACAGAGGTTGTTCGTTCCCTGTCCAGATGACAGCAGAAGGAAATACAATTTTAAGCACCAATTTGCACAAACCACCTTAACCTCTTAAGCCCGGAGCCCTACTTTCTGAAAATCAGCCTAAAATACACAAAGTTCTTGGTATCTAACGTCACGGTGACCAATTGCAGCCACTCTTATTGTCTGGGACCAAATACGGCCACGCCCCACTCCCAGCAAAAAGTGGGAATCTCTAGAATGGGTTTGGGGCGGCGCTGTATACGGAAGTAGCTCTCAAGGTGACGATTAGACAACACTTTTTTGTTGTCAGTAGATGGCAGCATTGGTTTAAAATTAAAGGCTGAAAATGTTGAGAACTACAACACTGCATTTCCCAAGAGCGTTAGCACAGGTCGCAGGTCACTGGGATGGGTCTATATTCTCCGACGTGATCTGAACAGCGTTAAACTATTACTGCAACCTCGGTATAGCGACCGCGAATGGCCAACTAATTATCTTAACAAAAGTGCGCTGGTAGCATTACATATGTTGTCTAAAGGGGGACATATGGTACAATTTAAGATTCTAATGATAATCGGCATATAAAGGACAAGATAAAGCATCGTTAATTTGTAAGAAACCTCAATGAAAACGGCGCAGGGTGCTATTGTTATGAAAATGTGATAGAATCCTATAAAAATGTGGACGCACTTGGCCTACGTTCCGTTAGGTACATATATGGATCTCAGGTAATGTATTCCCAGTGTCACAAATATTGTGTATGTTACTAGGCTTGAATAAATTGTAATGAACCAAAGGAGAATATCAATTTTCTTTTCTTTTCTTTTTTCATCTTTGACAGTGAATAACACCATGGTAGCATTGACCAGAGGTGAAAATAATGTTCAGGTTTGTTCCACCCGTGAGATATGATCCTGAAAATCACGTAAAAAAAAAAGCTTCACGCTGGAAGTCAGATGATTGACAGGGGCTGGTGTTAGCTGGGAAGTATAGTTTGATGAAATTTAGGTAAACAAATGTGGTGATATGAATCTCTTACCGGTACCGGACCACTCTGGCTTAAGGGGTTAATGAGTCATTCTACCAGTTTGACAATGAGTCCTACCAGTGTTGTATATCTATATCTACAGTACTGTATATCTGTATGTCATAAATGTTATGATGAATTGAAAATGGGGGACCCTGATGTAAACAAGATGAAAGTCTTTCTCTGGTCTGCATCCCCTTAACAATTGTGTGTATTGAGCCGTACTGTATTGTACCCATTCTGCAATCTGTTAATATATTTTTCAATCAATCAATCAATCAATCAATCAAGTGTGACTCTTAAAACTCTTTGAGTGCCACATGTGGGCCCTTGCAAGGTAAGAGGTGAGTCATTCTACCGGTGTGACATCAATGGACGCAGCCTCTGGGACAGGTCTTGGTGCGCTGTCACAACCATCTGCCACGTCGACAGGCAGGACGGTCTGCTCTCATCGGCCGCCTGGCCCAGATATTACTGGAGTGTCGTTCGTCCAATTAACATTATGACATCATACAGCTGTGATGGTCATCAAAAACAGTAATACCCCAATTGATTAGCAACACAACAAGCCCACGGCCATGTGGCACTCTCATCGGTTACATAAACACACATATGGTGTCCTGACGGCGGGGGGTGGGGTTTGGAAACCTGTCCGCGCTTGCGTGTGTGTTTGTGTGTGTGTGTGTGTGTGTGTGTGTGTGTGTGTGTGTGTGTGTGTGTGGGTGAGAGGGGTATAGGTGTAAACGTATATAGTTCCTTTACTTAAGTACAAGTAGAAATACCCAGATAAAATTGTACTTTGATCAAAAGTAAAAGTCCTCCATACTCAATTCTACTAAAGTAAAAAGAGAGAAGTATTTGAATGGACTAAAGTATCAAAGTGATCTCAGGAGCACACATTGGCCTCTAGAGGTTATGTTAATAGTGTGGTCCAGTTATCTGATCACGTCCTCTTGAAGTTGGCAGCCTTCACTTTATCTTCATCGATTCATGACAGGCTTTATATCTATGTAAAAAAAATTGTTAAAGTAACTAGTAATTGATGGTTTCCAATGCATCTAGTGGAGTAAAAAGTTAAATAGTAAGTACCTCAAAAAGTACAACGCTGGAGTAAAAGTCCTTAATTACCTTCCACCGCCGCTATAGGGCATAAGTGCAGAGCAACTATGTTCATTATAATACAGCCATGACACCTTGGACTCAGGAAGCTGGGGTCTATGGGGAGACGTAGGCCCCTAAAGCTGCCAAAATACAATCAGTCAGCTAGTACGCTATAATGAGTGCCCTAGCGCTTTCTAGGTGCTCTCAGGATGAACAAATGAACACACACACACACACACACACACACACACACACACACACACACACACACACACACACACACACACACACACACACACACACACACACACACACACACACACACACACACACACACACACTCACAGACACACACACATACACACACACACACACACACACACACACAGACACACACACACACACACACACACACACACACACACACACACACACACACACACACACACACACACACACACACACACCACACACACACACACACACACACACACACACACACACACACACACACTCCATGTGTGAGCTCCATTGCAGCCCAATCTTGCTTAAAATATGAAAATAAAGTACAAATCGAACACAGGAAAAAAAAAGGTCTATAATATACATTATGTTATAGCAATAAGTGATATATTTACATAAGTAACATGTGTGCGTACGTATTACAAATACGTACATGTATTACATATACATTTTTACATTTTCAGAACACTTTTAAGTTCCGGTGGTGGGTATCGAACCCTAACCTTAACCCTAACTTTTTCTGAACCATAACTGTTAAGCGAATGTTAAAACTAACCTTAACTCTAACTATAATCATAGTTTATCATAGTGGTGAGAGCACTCGCCCCACGACTGGAATGATTGTTGGTTCAACTTCTGGTTACAGCGTTTGTTTTGGACTTTTGCAGATAGGATACGAAAATATATTACTTATGGCTATAAGATAACGTACATTATGTACCTTTTTTCTTCTGGTCGATTAGAACTTAATTTACATTGTCTGATGAGCCCATGTTGGTCCATGGTTATATAAGATCACACCATGTCAGACTCGGATATGCGGTCTGGAGACTTTCAACTTCTATGACTTGCATTTTCCTGACATCTGGATTCCAGGGCTATGATTTTGATTGGCTGCGTGTTTTGATTGACATTTAGGAGGCATCCATGGTCTCTGACAGGGACAAGTTGCAGGTTGAAAAAGCCCTCAGCTCTGAACTCGGCAGAATCTGCACCTGGCTCGCTGATAACAAACTAGCATTACACCTGGGTAAAACAGAGTCCATTCTCAAATAACAAACTCAGCAAGGCCAACGGCTTCTCTGTTACAGTGGGTGACAATATTGTCACAAGGAAAGATGAAATTACATACCTGGGCCCTCATTTATCAACAATGCTTAGAAAGTGTTATATTTTCGTTCTTAAGCACAGAATTTAGAATGTCTCTACGCACAGAAAAGTCGGGATTTATCACACATGCGTACACAGGTCCTATGCACACCTGCAAGTACTCCATGTTGATAAATGCCACTTGTTACGCTCCGCGCTCATGCACGATTTTAAGTATTTGCATATAGAACCTCCCGTAATTAACCATATACGGTAATGAAACACCCCCATGAAATGTGGAAAAGTGGACTAAACCGAGTGAACGCGTGGGAGAAATACGCGACAGGCTGACAGACGGTGATGTCGGATATGATATCTATTAACTTCCTAAAGACCATTGCTGCCTGAGCAGCGCAAACACTAATAAAGACTGTTAACCACTGTTTGGCATTGGTGTCATTAATAATAACCATGCTGGAATATGAATGCCCTTTTTCGTTTTGTTCTTTTAAAGTTCGATCAGAATCGACTGTCAATCAATGGTCTACCTGACACGCAAACTCATAAACAATGTTTCTGTATTGGAGCCTCGAGGTGTACAGTATTTCAATAGGCAACCCTGAAAGGATTATTTTTCTAGAAGAGCAACACAGCCAAAACATAGGCATTGTATGCTTAAAAGGGGCTAAAGTTAAGTGACTGTTACTTTTGTAGCAGTAGTTCAATGCCACTGCCTTTTTTATTAGGCCTAGTTGTTGTAATAATAGTAATATAACGTTAATGCAACAAAACGAATGACTTGCTTTGTTAATCATAACGTTGATGCAGTAGCGTATGCCGTTGTGTTGACTGTAACGGACATGATAACAACATAACACTGTACACATTCAAATTGCGATAATCGATTCTAACATTTTCAAATCGATGCAGTTGAATTTTCCCCTTAGGATCGATGCATTGTTACACCCCTACACCAAAGTCACTGGCCCACTGTGTATCTGTGTGTACAGCTAACTTGGCTAGCGTTATGAACAGCAGAGGTGGGCATAGGGTCCAGCTGCAGCGCCGGACGGCCCGGAGTGCAAGCGGTGTGACGTAATTGGCAGACTCGACTGTCAATCAATGGTCTACCTGACACGCAAACTCATAAACAATGTTTCTGTACTGGAGGTGTACAGTATTTCAATAGGCAACCCTGAAAGGATTATTTCTCTAGAAGAGCAACACAGCCAAAACATAGGCATTGTATGCATAAAAGGGGCAAAAGCTAAAGTTAAGTGACTGTTACTTTTGTAGCAGTAGTTCAATGTCACTGCCTTTTTTATTAGGCCTAGTTGTTGGCTACAACTTTGCCACAGTAGGCATTAATCACTTAATAGTTCAAATGTCTGTGTCCCATTCCCGATTGCACACGCAGATACACACAAGTGGGCCAGTGACTTTGGTGGTATGTGCTATTGCACAGATGTGTCCCGTTCCCGTTTGCACATGAGTGCACGCACAGTACAAATATACATACATTTTTGAAAAAAAAAATAACTCTGTTACTTGAAATATTTTCACTGTGCTCCTAAATATTTTTGTGTGCTCCTAAATTTCTTTGTGTGCTCCTAAATGTCTTTGTGTGCTCCTAAATTTTTTCATTTAGGAGCACATGTGCTCCTTGGGAAAAAGGTTACCGTAGAGCCCTGTGTAAAGCGACATTGGGTCTCTTGAAAGGCGCTATATAAAATGAAGCTATTATTATTATTATTATTATTATTATTATTATTATTATTATTATTATTATTATTATTATTATTATTATTATTATTATTATTATTATTATTATTATTATTATTATTATTATTATTATTATTATTATTATTATTATTATTATTATTATTATTATTATTATTATTATTATTATTTCCGCGTGGCAGTCTTCATATTCTACCGCTGGGCGCCAGCTACGCATGCTCTGAGCTGTGCGTAGATATACGCACAAAGTCAAGCACACGTTCAAATTGATAAGTCCCACACTTTGCTTAGAAATGATCGTAAACACGGGTTACGCACATATCTGTGCATACGCACCATTGATAAATGAGGGCCCTGGGTTCCATCCTAGAGGCAAATCTTTCCTGTGACAAAATGGCATCCAATGTAATCAAAAAAGTCAACCAACGAACACCATTCTTGTACCGGATCTCCTCTCTGGTAAACAAGAATACCATGAAGACTCTGGCAGGAGCACTCATTCAAGGATACTACGACTATGCTATATCAGTGGAGGTTTCTCTATGACAACACGTGAAATACAAATTCACTCATAATTCATAATTATTATTAATTTACATATACCTATATATATTTTTTCTTTTAATTATTATTATTATTATCTTTTTTATTATAAATGTTTTCTTCTGTAAAAAAAATTCCAGTGATTTTTTTCTTCTTCAAAAATGGCCAAAATTGACAGCTCTGAGCAGGCCTGCACTGCAGTATTGCCTGCAGTAATTATTCGTGCAGAATATCTGCACAGGTTGACCCATTGTTAAATAAATAATAAATAATAGCCAATCGAAATAGGCTATTAACTTCATCTAAGCACGGACTGTGCAGTTAAACTCTTGCCATTGAATGGAGGATTTAATGATTGACAGCCCTTGACATCCAATACACGGAGGTTGAATGATTGGCAGCCTTGCAAATCCAATCAGAGTCTGCCTGGTAAAATACATGCGGAACTGCAGCTGGGCTGGCGTCAGTGTTCTAGTCAAAGTTGTGTTCCATCATCTCATGTGTGCATTTTGCCTGAAGAAGAACATTAATTTGCCTAATATAATCATTCATATTTTAAGATCTTTATTCACTTGTTCACTTATTGTTGTGCACTGGATGATATATATATATTTTTTATCTCAGTTGAAGACTAATGTAGTTGTAGTTGACGTGAACGTGCCATCTTGGACAGTGAAGGCAAGCTAACTTGTAGCTAGTAGTTTACAGTACAGCTGTAGCAACACACAGTAGGCTAAATTAAACTTTGCGCAAACATTAGGACCGAAGTATAAACCAGCAACTGAGTAACATGAAGAAGTGCACCTGGATCCGAAAAAAGTAAGTTGTAGTGTTTGTAAAACGAAAGCCTGATTAGCCTGGATGCTAACGTTAGCTAACTGTTCAGAGAACAATGTTGTTAACTTGGCTATGTCACACATAAACACAATGTAATGTATCACGTTGGCTGCTAATGCAGCCTGCAGATAATATTTGCATGTGCACTGTGTTAGTGTAAATTAATGAATGTTGCCGCTAGCTTGTGGCTAGGCTAACGTTCTTTGCTAATGGCTAATGTTAGCTAGCCGAATTGTTTAGACTTGATTAAGGGATTGAATGAAACGTTGCTAACTTGGCTATGTCACATATAAACACAATGTAATGTATCACGTTGGCTGCTGGCTGCTAATGCAGCCTGCAGATACTATTTGCATGTGCACTGTGTTAGTGTAAATGAATGAATGTTGCTGCTAGCTTGTGGCTAGGCTAGCGTTCTTTGCTAACGTTAGCTAGCCGAATTGTCTAGAGACTTAACACTTTGGCTGCCTAACGTTAAATTCATGATATACCATAGATTGCCAGCGCTATTTGTCTATGGAGAAAGTCCCCTTCTTTGCAGGGCTATAACTTTTTAAATTCTATTGCTACATTGCCATTATTAGGGCCCATTCAAAGTCCTATATGTACTGTTCATTGTGTAGCAACGTTAAACTTTTTCATTCACATATTCATAGTAAAGTATGGTCTAATGTATAAGTATGTTTTCATCTCTTTCTGCAGCTTTCTCCAGAACGTGATATATAGCCCCAAATGCATTATATTGATGATGAAATACAGTTTGATGGCAATCAGCGCGATATAAAAAATTCCAACTAGACGTACTTCTAGAAGTTACTACACGTCATCTGATGTTGACCGGATGGGCGAGGGGGCGTTTATAATTCCGTGGGCAGCGTTATACCAATCATCTAATGTGGGTCAAATGTTGATAATAGCAGTTAGTATCGAAGACGGTAACGTTACACGCTCAAACTCACCCCAGTCTCCGCGCGCCGTTGGGTGATCATCGTAGAGTAGAAATTCTATCATTATGGGATGGCGATTTACCCGGTCCATCTCCAGCTTGTATAATGGTATATACGTCCAAATCATGTTGTTTATCGAGTTATTGGCAATCGATCGCTATGTAGCGTGACGAGCCAGAGTCACGGGACATGTACCGAGTGGCCGGAAGCAATACTGACATCTAGCACAACCTCTATGGCACATCCTGTTTAAGCGATTGCGCCGATCGGCCACCAGATGGCGCTCCTGAACCGCCAGAGAGCTCAGTGGGTCCTGCTGGTGGATCTCAGGCCAGCGGAGGGGACATATGAATCCGATCGCAGATTTTTGAAATATTGATATAAGGACGACGTAAAGCATCCTCCGGCAACTTGAGCATGGCCGGGAATGATGTCTAAAGACGGTTCCCGGCACCCAAAGTGTTAAGGTATTGGAATGTTGTTAACTTGGCTATGTCACATATAAACACAATGTAATGTATCACGTTGGCTGCTGGCTGCTAATGCAGCCTGCAGATATTTGCATGTGCACTGTGTTAGTGGTGCTGCCTAAATGAATGAATGTTTGCCGCTAGCTTGTGGCTCAGATCTAGTGCCTCTGTGGAGGAGGAAGTAAACATTGCCAGGCAATCTGGTCAATGTAGTTATCCCTCTTTTCACTCAGTTAAAGGAGACATGACATGCTGGTTTGATGAAATGTATAGTGTAAATTAAATGAATAGTGTATGTAACTGAGGGGTACAATTCCCTGACTGTATTGATAAGTATGGTATCATTAAACCACTACCGCTTTATGTACTTTAATTACTGGCCATACAGTACATGATATATAAATATGATGAACACTTCCCACAATAAATCGGTTCCACACAAAGTTATAATTAAGTATTTATTGCAGCAAAAGGTACATAATATACTTCTCTATTATACTTTGAATGCACTTGTAAGGCAAAGGAATGTGCGTAGGCAAATCAATAATGAATGTCCATTCTCTGGTTACGCAGGAGGTAATTATACGACCTGAATCTTAGGGAATTATATCTATGGTGCACTGGTAATATATAGCGGGAGATACTGAAGGGTCCCCCCGGTTGTAAGCCAGCAGGGGTAGAGGATCTGTCGGTAGTAGAGAGTCTGGTCAACGATGACTAAGGAGACTCCAAGTACAGGAGACGGTGCAATAGTCTCTTGATCCACAGACGAATACAGCTGTTCTCCGTAGACTGTAGCTCCACAGTGAAGAAAGCTAGCCTGCCTCAGGCTCTCTGAGGCGCAGACTCGACGTGGCTCCTCACAGGGTAAATCCCACACACGTGTAGGCGTCGGCGATTCTCCGCTCCATAAATCACAGGACCAAACAAATATAATCCAGCCGTAAATGGCTATGCAGTCGTCGGGTAGATTAATCCAGTGTACATGTCCACACGATCCTCGTCTAGGTCTCCTCGGGTGAAAGCGCCATGAAAGCAGCCCAGCCTGGATAAGCACTCTAGCTGGTACGAGGAAGCGTTGGTGATGCTGGTCACTGTAGAACTTTAGCCGCACGATAGACTATACACAAATAGACTATTACTGACTTAATAGAAATATGTCGCACTCGACGGTATAGCGCCAAACTCCGACACTTCAGTTATTAATTCGCACGCGGTCTCAATGCTCTCTTTGGGGCCAAACAGGCCATACTTCACCGCACGGAGTATCGTGGGTGAGGCTTCAACTTTAGTTCCTAAGTGCTTCTGTATTCACCTGCGCCATATTTATATGCACGGCGAACAATCTAGTGCCAGCCTCATTTCTGTCTCGTATTCTTGGGCAAGGCCGGGCATGTACAGACATGTCTTGACGGTGGCTTTGAACCTGACTCTGGAGGCATGGCCCTGGCGCCTGTGGACCGCTGTCCAATAGGAGAATGAAATATTATGGTCTGTACTAGGCTAAAGGGATATTCCGTGTATATGTACAAGGAATATACAAGGGATATCAAAACGATATACAAATACTATGCAATATATATCAATCAATAAATATATATATTCGGTTTAATCTGATCCTTTGTAACAGCCGCCTCCTAATTAGTCCCACCTAATTAGCTAAGCAGAGACAGATTAACCGCACTGTCCACTACTCAATGTCTGTTGTGAGGGGTCGGGCAGTTCACCAAGTCATGGGGTCATGGTCGTCATCGATAGTATCGGGGAGCCTTGGCAGTTCTATTAGCCTCGCCACGGGTCGGGTGTAGATCCGTCCTTGGACGAGCACTTCGGCTGCTCGGACCTTTCCGTCGGCACCGGTGATCACTTTGCTTACGCGGCCAGCCGGCCACATAGCTCGGGGTAGTGACTGGTCGATAATCATGACGACTGTTCCTTCTGTCAAATTGTCTCTCTCTTTCACCCATTTCTGGCGGGTCTGTAGAGACGGTAGATAGTGGAGTAGGAAGCTGTTCCAAAACTTGTCAGCCAATACTTGACTGTACCTCCACATTCTTCGGCCGTTCGCTTCTTCAGGCCTGTACATTGTCTGTGGTAGCGCGGGGTCCAGCCGCTCCATCAAGAGTGTGTTGGGGGTGACTGGGTCGACATCTGCTACATCACTTGAGACGTAACCGAGGGGCTTTGAGTTCAATACTCCCTCGATCTCCGTGAGGACTGTCATTAAGACTTCTTCCGCCACGGTCTGGGCCCCAAGCACGGCGTACAGGGCTGTCTTTATAGAACGTACTTCTCGTTCCCAAGTTCCACCGAAGTGAGGTGCGTTCGGGGGATTAAACTGGAAGTCAATCTGGGATGGAGCGAGGTGGGCCCATAGCTTGGAAGCTCTCTCTCAGCTCTCTTTCTCCGCCTTTGAAGTTTGTCCCGTGATCAGACAATAATATAGACGGTTTGCCTTTCCGCGATGTGAATCTTCGGAAGGCCATAAGGAATGAGTCTGTGCTCATGGTTGGAAGGAGTTCTATATGCATCGCTCGGGTGGTCATGCATTTGAATACAATACCCCACCGCTTCTCGGTTCCTCTTCCTTTCTTTATATACAGCGGGCCGAAACAGTCCATACCGGTGGAGTGAAAAGGCTTGTCGCCGAGTCGGAGGCGACAGGGAGGTAGGTCAGCCATCCGGGGTATACTGGGCTGCGCTCGCCATTTACGACAGTCTAGACAGGTTCGCTGGAAGCGCCGCACTGCTTCTCTCCCTTGCAGTATCCAATAACGACGTCTGATCTCCGCGAAGACTCTCTCTGCCCCGGCGTGATGCACATCCTCGTCGTATTTCTTTATGATCAGCTATGTGACCTTGTGTCGGCTGTTTAAGACTATCGGGTACTTGACGTCATCCGGTAAGTCTGGAGCTCTCCGCAGACGACCACCCACTCTGATGAGACCATGGGCGTCGCTCTCGGGGGCTAGGTGGAGCAATCTGCTGTCTGATGGGACGGGCTTGGCTCCCTGTAGACAGTCTAGCTCATCGGGAAACGAGTCTCTCTGGGCTCGTTGTAGGAGAAGAAGTTCTGCTTCTTCGTAGTCAGCTGCAGTAATGTCTGTAGTGAGCTGAACCTCTGGGTGGTGCCACAGGAATGTCTTTAGCTGCGCACTCTCTAGGGTGAGGCAATCGTCTATGTCGGGGTCTGTGGAGACGAGTGTGTTCAATCCACAGAACATAGATTTCTTGTTTTCGGCCTCCTCCTTACTCGCTTCCCGTGGGGTGGGTGTAGGCCACTCTTCTTCCGGGAGCTTGAGGAACTCTGGCCCGTCACTGTATAGGTTGTGACGGGTGAGGTCATCCAGGGACTTATTCTTTATTATATAGAAATATTGCTAATTCTGTTAAATCTTGAATCTCTGTGACTCTGACTCCCACGAAGACCTTGTATCTGCACGAATCAGACCGGATCCATGTGAGTACTGTCGTGGAGTCTGACCACAAGATTGTTCTTTGCACCGGAATGGTGAGTTCACGTTGGATTAACGTGGTGAGTTGCGCTCCTGCTAGGGCTGCGCAGAGCTCTAGACGCGGGATAGATTGTTGCTTTCTTGGGGCTATTCTTGAGCGAGCCAGGATGAAAGCAGTATGTATTTCTCCTCCCTCCTCTCGGGCACGCAAGTAGGCCACCGAACCGTAGGCTACTTCGGAGGCGTCGCTGAAGACGTGCAGGTCCATCTGGCACGTCTCCGGCCTCACTGTGGGTGGGAAGTAGCTGCGGCGTATGTTGACACCTGGGAGTGAGCTGAGTTCCGTCTCCCACTCTCTCCATGTGGATGCAAGGTGTTCGGGTATGGGGTCGTCCCAGCCCTGGTCCTTGTCCCATAACGCTCTTACAATCATCTTTGCCCTGGTGGTGTAAGGTAGAATACATCCCAACGGGTCATATTGTCTGGCGAGTGTTCTGTATACACTCCGTCTGGTGGTCGGTAGTGCAGTCGACCTTCCCTGCTCCTTGGTCAGGGGTGTGTGTTTATAATGGAGCGAGTCTGTTTTGAAGCGCCAGACTAGTCCTAATGTCATTTCTTGGGCTTCTCCTGGGATGGTCGCCAGCCAGGTCTCGCTGCTCGCTGCCTTATCCTCGGGGGAGAGGCTGCGCAATACTTGCGGGTCGCTGCTGGCCCACTGCCTGAGATCAAAGCCGCCTTTGATCAAAGCACCCGGGCGCCCCCGCTGCTGGCGGGGTCAATGTACATAACACTTGCCTTTGTGCTGCTTGAGGGTGCAGGCTTTCTTCTGTTACTGTCGTGTAGGACATCTAGGTGGGCTCCGTCACACCGACTACACCTCTTCTTTAAGCGGCAACCGGCTGCCATGTGACTGCGCGCACATCGGTAACAGCGTCGGTTGGACTTTATCCATTGACTCACCTCGTCGGCGGTCATCTTCTTGAACGTGTCACATTGTGACAACCATTGTTCCTTTTCGCAGTACGGGCACACCATCTTCCACTTCTCTTTCATCGAGGGGGTACTGTGGTTCTTGCTGCTCGGTACTGATTCTGATTGGTGCATGACGGTCACCAATCTTCGGCCATCGTTTGCTCTCCTAGGTCCCTCTCTGGAGCTTGGGGTGCTCCGCATGAACGTATCCAACCGTAGGCTGTTGACTTCTCTCGCCAGGAAGTCGGCTAGGTCTAGGAGGGATGGCTCGGGACCGTTAGGATCACGGTGGTCTCTTTGCCACCTGAAGCGCTCTTGTCGGGCGGGCGGAAGCTTCTCTAAAATCCTCTCGACATTAGAGTTCGCGTACAGTTCGTGCATACCCTTTTCTCTTTGCGCCCCCAGCATCCCTACCAGGGATTGTACCTTGATAGACAGGTCATCTAGTGAGCGATTGTCTGTGGCTGGGGGTAGGCGGTCAATATGCCTTATCTCTTGTATTACGTAGTCCCATATGCGTCCATATCTTTGGTCGAGTGCTGCTAGAGCCGCGGTGTATGGGGTAGTAGAGGTGGCATAGGCCAGCGCTATATTGTGCGCTCGGGGCACCTTGAGGTGCTTCAATAGGATAGCATATTTGTACGGTTCATCAGCTACATCGGACATCATTGTCTCTAAGCACATTCGTAGCTCCGTGTACTGTGCTCTGTTCTCGTGGGTGAAGTCCGGAAACGTCGGTGTGCCAATGTATGATGCCATGGATGGCTGGCACATCGGTGAGCGTTGGAAGAGATGCCTCCTAGGCGAGTCTCCTCTTACGCCTCTTGGTGGGCTGGTCCCTGCTGGGTACCATGGCCCGCGTATCCAGGTGCTGTTCCTCGGGGCTGGTCGTGCGTCAAGCTCACCCGTGAATTGAGTCGGGGGTCTGTAGCGCAGAGCCGCGGGGGTAGAGCCTGGGCTGTACTGGACCTCCTGGTCCTGTGGAGTACTGTGCTGCTGTCGGGCTTGACTCTCCTCCTCTCCCTCTTCTTCTTCCTCTGGCAGGTCCTCTAGATCCTGTAGTCGTCTATTTAGCCTCTCCGCGGTGTAGACCGTTTCTTCCTTGTAGCTGGGTCTCGCTTGGACCGGTCGGGGAAGGAGTTCGGAGGGGGGTATAGGCTCTCTCTGGTGGTCGGGCTCAGGGTCGCTTGATCGGTTAGGGGAGGGTGCCCTTGACCCCTGTCTTGACGAGGCCCTGGAACCCCGTGCGGAGGGAGGGGGTGTTGCCCTGGTGATCAGCTGCTCCATTATCTGCGCTTGTAATCGGTCGCGCTCGGCTTCGCGCTTGGTGAGAGCGAGGTTGCGCTCTGCTTCTCTTTGGGCACCGGCAGCGGCGCGCTGGGCTTCGGCAGCGGCGCGCTGGGCTTCGGCCCGGTCCCTTCCCATATTCTCTTCCGTCTGAAGGCGTCTAATCTCTAGACGTATACGATCTTCGTCACTCCGTTGCTGCGCTTGAAGGCGTTCTCTTTCCATGGAAGAATGTTCGCGCTCACTAAGCGTCTGTGCTTGGAGTCGATCGCGCTCTGTTGAGGCTGCTAGGCTGGCGAGGAATGCCTGTGCAGCATCTTGTCCGCCTCGCTGGGGGAAGACGCTGGTTGAGGTGATCCGCTCCTGGCAGTACTCGTTGGAGATCTGTTCTCCTGTGGCGAGTCCTGGAGATCCATCTCCGGGATGCTCTCCTCTTCTTGTAGCGGGTAGAGTTCCATCCCTGGAGGGCTGTCTTTATCCTGGAGCTCTCCGGGGACTACTTCTTCGGTCTTGGCGGGGGGTAAAGTCATGTCAGGTCCCTCCTGGTCTCCACCGTGAGCTTGGTCAGTTACGTTAGAACCCACTAGGGCCTCTATTGGCGGGGTAGCCTGGTTGATAGGGTCGGACATAATTTGACTATCTACTTTTTCCGCGTTTACCGTCTGTAGAAAGCTAGGTAGTATATTGGCAACGTAATCCTCTGAGGTGTCTGCCGTCTACGCTGCGGGCGATCTACTTTTGGAGAACCGTTTTGTGGAGTGTTCATCATAGGCCATGTCAATATTAATACCACTATATTAATATTACGCTAGTTACCCTCCGGCTCGAAGGGCCAATTGTAACTGAGGGGTACAATTCCCTGACTGTATTGATAAGTATGGTATCATTAAACCACTACCGCTTTATGTACTTTAATTACTGGCCATACAGTACATGATATATAAATATGATGAACACTTCCCACAATAAATCGGTTCCACACAAAGTTATAATTAAGTATTTATTGCAGCAAAAGGTACATAATATACTTCTCTATTATACTTTGAATGCACTTGTAAGGGAAAGGAATGTGCGTAGGCAAATCAATAATGAATGTCCATTCTCTGGTTACGCAGGAGGTAATTATACGACCTGAATCTTAGGGAATTATATCTATGGTGCACTGGTAATATATAGCGGGAGATACTGAAGGGTCCCCCCGGTTGTAAGCCAGCAGGGGTAGAGGATCTGTCGGTAGTAGAGAGTCTGGTCAACGATGACTAAGGAGACTCCAAGTACAGGAGACGGTGCAATAGTCTCTTGATCCACAGACGAATACAGCTGTTCTCCGTAGACTGTAGCTCCACAGTGAAGAAAGCTAGCCTGCCTCAGGCTCTCTGAGGCGCAGACTCGACGTGGCTCCTCACAGGGTAAATCCCACACATGTGTAGGCGTCGGCGATTCTCCGCTCCATAAATCACAGGACCAAACAAATATAATACAGCCGTAAATGGCTATGCAGTCGTCGGGTAGATTAATCCAGTGTACATGTCCACACGATCCTCGTCTAGGTCTCCTCGGGTGAAAGCGCCATGAAAGCAGCCCAGCCTGGATAAGCACTCTAGCTGGTACGAGGAAGCGTTGGTGATGCTGGTCACTGTAGAACTTTAGCCGCACGATACACTATACACAAATAGACTATTACTGACTTAATAGAAATATGTCGCACTCGACGGTATAGCGCCAAACTCTGACACTTCAGTTATTAATTCGCACGCGGTCTCAATGCTCTCTTTGGGGCCAAACAGGCCATACTTCACCGCACGGAGTATCGTGGGTGAGGCTTCAACTTTAGTTCCTAAGTGCTTCTGTATTCACCTGCGCCATATTTATATGCACGGCGAACAATCTAGTGCCAGCCTCATTTCTGTCTCGTATCCCTGGGCAAGGCCGGGCATGTACAGACATGTCTTGACGGTGGCTTTGAACCTGACTCTGGAGGCATGGCCCTGGCGCCTGTGGACCGCTGTCCAATAGGAGAATGAAATATTATGGTCTGTACTAGGCTAAAGGGATATTCCGTGTATATGTACAAGGAATATACAAGGGATATCAAAACGATATACAAATACTATGCAATATATATCAATCAATAAATATATATATTCGGTTTAATCTGATCCTTTGTAACAGTGTATGTATATTCAATAGTAGTATTGATAGTATATTAGCCACTGTATACTGTACATGGTCTGCTTGGTTTGATCGGGCCGCCGAGCCATGGTCTGCTTGGTTTGATTGGGCCGCCGAGCTATGGTCTGCTTGGTTTGATTTAGGGGAGTGGTCTGCCCTGCGGGGGGGCCCCGACATATTGCGCAACGCCACTGCATACCATTGACTCAGAAATGTCTGTTTTATTGAAATCGTCACAGCAGTATAGTTTGTTTATACTTCAGAAGGATGATATTTAAACATGGTCCCCAAAATGAATGGAAGCGAATGAGGAGCCTGACACCTGGGAGAAATGGGGGTGTTGCAGCGTTGGGGATGTTTAAAAAATATAATTTAATATATAATATAATAATTTGTGCTTCACCTAAAAATTTGTTCAGCAGCCTCCACTGTGCTATATATATATATTCTTTTAGGATCTCTGTCTCTTAACAGTACTGTATATTTGTATATCTTGCATGTCATAAATGTCTGGATGTAACAGTACTGTCTATCTGTATATCATAAATGTCATGATGAATTGAAAATGGGGGACCCTGATGTAAACAAGACGAAAGTCTTTCTCTGGTCTGCATCCCCTTAACAATTGTGTGTATTGAGCTGTACTGTATTGTACCCATTCTGCAATCTGTTAATAAAGTTTTAAATCAATCAATCAATCCATGTTTATTTCTGATGATGCAAGCTTCACCATGACGTGAACAAGTGTGCATGTACATTAGGGATGAGTAGAATGTTAAAATTATCGAACAGTCGTGCCAGTCTCCAGATTAGATTTTCATGTCGAAAAAAATATATATATATAATAGAAATATTATTTTTTTATAATAATTTGTTTAAGTGAAGCTAACCATTCTTTTTTAATACATTTTTATATTTAGAGGCAGCCTAATTGTCATAGCCTAATTGATCTAAAATATGCACATGCTACTGTTTCTGTTTGTTTATTAAAACCGGTTGATGGGCCAATGCAACGCTGTTATTATAGGCTACGATGGTGAACGGTGTCATTTTGATTTATTGTCGGTCTGCTGAGCCGATCAACGTTCTGAAGGATTATCTGAAGTGCCTATGTATGTGCAATACCCTTTGATTGGAATGATCCATTCTATTAAAAAGAATAACTGAATTTAACTTAAACTGAACATTTTAACAGAATTTTTACTGAAAAAGAAAATAACTATTTATTTTTTTCGTGGGGGGGGGGGGGGTCGGATATTCGGTCTTAAGAACAGTAGACTATTCTAAAATGATTTTGGTCAGTCAGTCATGCACATCCCTAGCATTTAGGGATGTGCTGATCGGTACCGCCCACACCAGGTCCGGTCATCCACCATCACCACCATCTACTTCTCCGGCCAGGACATTCCTCTCTCCACCCTTGTCACTAACTTGGGTGTGAAAATGGACCCCCACCTCACATACGAAACTCACATCAAATACATCTGCAAGACCTCTTTCTTTCACCTCAGGGACTCAAAACATCTCAAAAAGCCGCTCCTCACTCACTCAGCTCGTCCAGTGGCGTCATTTCAGTAAAAGGCAAGGTATGGCGATGATGGTCGGTGAAGGGTGGATTTTTTTTGTCAAATCAGTTGTGCAATAGTCACTTTTGGTGAGTTGTTTCTATACAATTCAGTTATATGACATTTAGGTATGACACAGGACTACACAAGCATTTTTAGTATAGAAATGTGTCAACAGACTAAAGCAGGGAACAGCAATATTTTGCATACGAATTATGCAGAATGTAATATCATAACTGTCTATTACTTTTCTTGCAATTGAGCCAATTTTCCTTAGGTACGGTTTTGAGGTGCGTGTTCAACAGAATGTAGTATCAAAAACACATTCACAAAAAGTATGGGTTATTAAATGCTGAACTGCACTATTATAATCACTAAGCCAGACCTTACCTGTGTCCCTGTATCACTTGTCTCTGCTGCCCTTTGATTAAAAAACATCCCTATGTCCATTTTCCTTTTTTTTGGGCATATTTCAGTTAGTCACAGTAAAAGTCACCTAGTAAAAGTGAGATAATTGACAATATCAAAACATGCTAGGGCTGTACCGAATAGTTCGAAGCTTTGTTCATAATGTTGACATTGGAATTCTAAATCAACATAAAAAATTGTAAATAATTGGATGGATTATCCAAGGGGGGGGGGGGGGGAGCGAGAGCATATATGTATAGGGTGGGGTGACCAGATGCAAAAAGTCCAAAATTGGGACAACAGTAAGATTTTGGTGGGACAAAGTGGGACAACAGTACGATTTTGGTGGGACAAAGTGGGACAGATAGATAATGTAAAAAATGTTATTAGAATAACTGCCATGGTCTTCACTGAATAGATTTAAATCAAAGGTTAAAGGTTAAATCAAAATAAATACAAATTAAATACCACCTAACATCTGTTTTAAATATTCAAACGTCATCACTTGACAGGAATGTCTTGTGTTTGATATTCCCTGTTAACACAGAACAAGGGAAAACAGTGTAGTATAATACAAAAATAATAATACAAATAAATTGTGTTTCTATATTAGAATAACTGCCATGGTCTTCACCGAATAGATTTAAATCAAAGGTTAAAGGTTACCACAGTCGGCTGACCTGTATGAATGGGAGTGTTGTACTGTGTGATAGACACTTGTTATCTCAGCTGCAGTGACCTTGTCCGTCTGGCTATCATTGTTTGGTTTAAAAAAAAACGTATCCATAGATCTGGATGTTTCTTTTTGGTGAGCCACTTTCAAGTGAGACTCACGTCCACTGTGGCGCTTCAAGTTGTATTCTCCTCCATGCGCAATTGAAAACGAACTATGACACAAAACACAGAAAGCCTGCTGCGGATTGCCTGCCATCTGCCTCACCCAGTCATGTGTCGTTTGCCAGTCTTGGTTGTAACTGCAGGTCCGTTTCTTTTTACTGCTTTCCATCTTGAACTAGTTCGCTTGTAATGTTGTTGTGTTTTTTTTGACAAATCAGATTTGCGATATGAGGTAGCGTCACGACTCAGTCTCAGTCACGTCACAAGCAGGCAAGCAGCACGCTAAAGTACTATAACCAATCAGAGCAATGTGTGTGGACAAGAGGCGGGTTGCTACGTTTACTGTCTGTAGGGAGGGGCTTTTAGACGCATGTTTTTTTTGGCTTCGAAAAGAGGGACATCCTCTCAATATGAGGGACGCGGGACATTTTGTCAAATGGTGGGACAGTACAACCAAAAGGGGGACACCTGGTCACCCTAGTATAGGGTATTATATAGCAAGTATTAGGTGTATAACCTTGTATATTACATTTATTTAAATGGTAATTTCATTGGATGTGCACTGTTAATTAATGCTTGTATATCTAATTTTATGTTGTCATGTTTATGTTTATGTGTTTGTTTAAAAAAAAATGTAATTTTTTTTTCTTTTTTTTTTTTTACATTTTTATTTGCCAAGGTATGGCGAGTGCCATACCTTGCCATACCAAATTGACGCCCCTGGTCTACACCTTCGTCTCCTCCAGGCTGGACTATTGCAATGCACTCCTCATCGGGATCCCTAGTAAAAGCATTCAAAAACTGCAATCCATCCAGAATAGCGCTGCTAGGATCCTGATGAGGGTGCGCAAACATGATCACATCACCCCCACCCTCAGATCCCTTCACTGGCTCCCCGTGGAACACAGGATCGAGTACAAGGTCTCCCTCCTCACTCACCAGTGTGTACACGGTTGTGCCCCTGCCTACCTCAAGGAACTCCTCACCCCCCAGTCCTCCTCACGCTCCCTCCGCTCCGGCACAGCCTACCTCCTCAAAGCCCCCAGGACTAAGCTGCACACCATGGGCAATCGAGCCTTCTGCTCTGCCGCACCCAGACTGTGGAATGCTCTCCCCAACCACCTGAGAGCACCACAGTCCATCGAGGCTTTTAAAAGGGGCCTAAAAAATTTCTTTTTAACAAGGCTTTTGCCTGAACTATTCTTTTACTTTTGTTTTTACTTATATTCATTTTATTATTATTATTTTTTATTTTTTTATTTGTATCTTCTTCCATTTCATTGGTTGTTTTATTTATTTTAATTGTTTTATTCATTTAACTTTTTATCTTTATCTCCTGTAGCACTTTGAGATTTGCACAAATATAAAGTGCGGTACAAATTGAATTTATTATTATAATTAAAAAATTATATATTATATTAATGTGTGTGTGCATGTGTGTGTGTGTGTGTCCCTGTATGACTGCATGACATGTGTTTGTGTGCATGTGTGTGTGTGTGTGTGTGTGCATGTGTGTGTGTGTGTGTTTGTGTGTGTGTCTGTGTGTGTGTGTGTGTGCATGTGTGTGTGCATCTGTGTGTGTGTGCATGTGTGCGTGTGCATCTGTGTGTGTGTGTGTGTGTGTGTGTGTGTGTGTGTGTGTGTGTGTGTGTGTGTGTGTGTGTGTGTGTGTGTGTGTGTGTGTGTGTGCTAGAGGGGCTTGTCTGAATGTCAGCGTCAGGGAACTGGAACGAGCGGCTGCCACCGCCACAAGCACTGCCGTGGTCTCCACGGTAACCTCTGTTTAAAGGCAGACTGTCTATTATGGGATGTGCAGGTTACCAACAGCCACGAATGAGACACAGAAAATCACCTCCATGAATCTCCGTAGCAAACATCTGGAGTTCACATCAGTATTTTCTTTACACTAAGACATTGATCTGTTTACAGCCTTCAAAGCTTTACGGCAAAAACAAATCTGTATATTTGACTCAAGATTGTTTAACCCTTTAAAAGTCCCCTGAACCCTGTAATTGGTTCAATAATGCAATTACTATACTACAGCCTGGCTTTGCTGATGTATACTGGCTCCAGCATGGTGGGAGAGCTCTTTACATGTAGCCTACTATCAAACTCATCTCCACCTCAGAGAAGATTCCACTGAGGCCGCAGAAACATTTGGGTGTATATTTAGTTTCGAATGCTTTCATCTTTTCACACATTATGGAAATAACTGAAATTAAGCCCTGTGTCAGATAGCAGATGCCGGCTAAAAGGGAGATGCAGACGATGACATATAATATTTATTGTAATACCGGGCATTTACCTAGGAACACAGATAATGATGGCGCCTAATGATATCCCTGCCTTTGATCAGCTTAGGAGGAAGTGTGAATGGATAAGATGTTCAGCAGGGGTTTAAAGGGTAATTCCTAAAAATGTTCCCCTTAAACCTTGATAGAATTAAAAACATGCAGTGTTTCATGTTTTTCAGGATTTTCACTGCTGCCTTTTTCCAAATGTCAACAGCGACTTTCCGACCAATCCCATGCAGCCGTCTTTGGGGCTTCCGGAAAGAGGAACTGACTGAAAAATGAAGGCGTGAGCCAAATTTGCATGACAACAGCACCTGTCCAGCCCCGGCGCGTCGCACAGCAACACGTACTGAGGTGGAGCTACGCTACAGCTTGTTAATCATGCGGCTTGGTAGCGGAAATGTTGACAGAGATTGTCAGAAGGAGCCGTCTGCCAACAAAGATATCGTTACATCGTTCACAAAATGGAGCGAGATCAAGTGATTCATATTTTTTTTTTTTTCTTTTTTCACTTTTTCTCTCCCATTTTCTACATTTTTCTCCCATCCCAATTTCGTATCATCCAATTCAACCCTCCCCTGTCACGGACGCTGTTTCTTGCCTCCCACAAGCCGGCTGCAATGTGGACTAAGTCATACATAGCACAAGTCCCCTCCGGTACTTGAGGTAACAGCTGTCGCATCTTTTCACCTGCGCAGCTCGATCTCTCAGTGGCGAGGAGTAACGCGTGGGAGGCTCACGCTGCCCCCGACACTTCCTGATTCTACTGCGCAGGCGCACCAACCGACCTGTAGGAGTCGCTGTCCACAACGCCCGATCCCCACCCATCAGTTTCCCACCCCCTAATACGGCCAATGTGTATTAGTATGAATGACTAGCTAAACTGAAAGCAATGTGGAGCGCTGGGCTCGAACAGGCGAGCCCAGCGTCTCCGCATTCGTGGCGAGCGCCTTGCCCACTACGCCACGTAGCCGCCCCAAGTGATTCATAATTTATATTGTAGCGTCTGTGGCGTCCCTTTGGCTTTGACAGTAGCTAACTTATCTGGAAGGAGGGGGCGGCGGCCGTTGTGTTTGAACCCAACAAGGCCAGGTTTATTCCCTGTGTGAACAGCTACAACATGGGCTGGGAGCAGCAACCTGCCGCCTGTCTCCGTCTCCCTTCTGTCCCCTCTCCCACTCCCCCCAACAACCCTGTTACAACCAAGCCTGCATGTCTTGCCCTAAGGCCTCAACAGTCACAAGAATATGGCTCGATTTCCCGCTAGGCCTTGGTTGCAACGTGGTGGACAACAAGAAGTCGGACACGTTTTTAGCAAAAACAATAATATTTATTTAACTGCTATATTTCTAAAGAACAAAACAGCAATGCTACAGACAGTGGGTCTCATTCCCGAATGAATTTACGACCAAAAATGTCTTCTTAGGCAGATTTCTGCCCATTTAAGACATATTAGGGCTGGGAGCAACGAGTCCCCACATTTTCCTGAGATCAGATTTGAGCGTGGCTGAGAGCAGATTTAAGAGTGCTGAGGAGCACTCTTATGATTGATTGACTAATTGAACATTTTATTAACTTGACAGACTGTGTTCTCATAGTGATTCCTTCATGTTAACGCTACAGGCCTCCTTGGAATTAATTACTTAATCATAATTAAAATAAATATGACAATATTTGTACGATAAGAAATTACGCATTTGATGTCAGAAAAATAAATAATATGGATTCATCTGATCACAGGGCAGCTGCTTAACCATATCTGAACCAGCTATTTTGGACAAATGTATAATTACTTTAATTACTCAGATATTCAAACACAATTATGCAATTATTGTGAAATTATTGAAAATAGTAATTATTTAATGCCTTCTGTGGAATTTCTGTGAAAAACACTGTACAAGCAAAACTGTACATTGGAATATTGACAAAACCATACTTGGTAATTTACTGTACATTGGAGGGGGTTGATATAGCTATAAACCTGCATTCCTTCGAATATATCATTAATCAATTAAACGTATATTGAAATACACCATATAGCCTATACACCAACACTGAAATGACAGTGGATAAATAAATAAATAAGAACTAAAGCTAATCGGTGGAAATAGACTGCATTAATATTCCATAACAAGTCTTGTGTGCGCCTACGTGTCTAATGAATTAACAGTATAGGCTTAATATATTCCAGTTACCTGTTTCATTAGGATCCAGCACTATACACATGCTCTGCCCCACGCACAGTACAAGCACAGTCTGCATGTATACAGACTGTACCTATACTGTACGAAGGGCAGAGCACACATACAGCATCTACCAAATCCTAATGAAACAAGTCATTAATTGAATAACAAGCCATACTGCGTGCATTCATTACGCCGTATATATATATTATATTTCATTAATTAATTCATATACAGTACTGCGCGCGTGTGTGTGTGTGTGTGCGCGCGCTGCGGCATGTGTACCATGAACTGTACTATGATGCCAATACATTAATCAAATCTAGTTTTGATGGGTCGCAAGACTTGCAAAGCACTTCCGCCATTCCATTTTCACACAGCTGCGTCACTAGTTGCCTTATAAGGAGCTCTGGAGGCATTGTTTTGTATGCAAATGACCTGAACAAGAACGCACTTTTGAGTTTAAGACAGAATCACATTCGCCAAGCAGGTACCAGATCTTGTCACAGGTGCGACCGTTTCAGCCACTTAAAGGCCAACTTGCAGGTTGTATTTTTGTTCAATAAACAATGTGGACTAGGCCAACGGTGACTTTCATGAAGAAGGGGAAAAAATTATTGAAATTGACCCAGTTTTAGCGTTTTTATCAAACATTTTGTCTGCCCAACACAATCACCACGCACATGGATATTTTAATCAATGGTTCATAACGTGCGTGTGTAATCGAAATTATGTTGTCACATCAGGTGCAGGGCACCAGGGGGCTCTGAGAGTCACACACAGCTAGTGGCAGGCACTGCAGGCAGAGAGCCTTGCTACTACTAGCCGAATGAAAATGTATCTGTTTCACCTAACAACACTATTGCTCCGTGATCATAGCCATCCATCTCTAAAGCTAACCACTATTTGTAAAAGCCACAACCACGTTACCATATTTGTAATAATGTAAATCATTGTGTCGTTGTACATATTGTGTATACACCGTTAGAAGCTAACGTAGCTTAGCTTGGTAGCTATTGTGCTAACAACATACCCCGACGTCTAGCTTGTTAGCCGGCATGAATGCCCGATTTAAAATGGTTCTCTCCTCTCCTCTCCTCTCCTCCTCTCTGCCAGGGAACTTATGGACACGACAATAGTAGTAGTTATAACAACAACCAGAGCTCGCAAGCAAAACAGTACGTACCCAACCTGGAAACCACCGCTTCTCACAACAGTCGGTGCTTCCTACAGTCCAGCTGTGTTGCCGGAGGGCAACCCCATCCAGCCGCAGCAAGGAGGACTGTAGCTGGGAAGCATGTCAGCGGCGTGAGCTCCTAATACGAAAAAGCCGTTGAAGGTCGGAATGACCAGACACTCCAGTAACGAAGACAATATCGCCGTATTTTCTTGAAAATAGTGAGAGAGAAAATAAAGATATGATGTCAACGTATCTCCTTGTTCTTCTGTTTTCCTTTCCTCAGACTAAATATTTTTCTCCACGTCAAGTGGGCATATAGCAGGCACTTCCTTGTGGATGAAATTTGAGAAGGAGATGAGTGTGTAGCCCCACCCCTGCTTATGAAGGTAAGCGGATGGGGGTGTGGTCAGACGAATGCTGGGATGTAAAGGTACATGGTGGAATTTTTTATTACAGTAAGTGTATATATACGCTGAAGCGAGATATATGCAACTAGGTGCTGAGCGAAGCCATAACGCTACAGAACAGCAATTTAAAAACAGTTAATGGAAACAGTTAATACATAACATACACTTATTTAGTATTGAAAACAAGATGGACAAATACATAGGGCTAAGAAAGAGCTAAAATAGAACATGGAGAATGGGATGCTACATTATGTAATTTGATGGCCTCGTTTTTATACCGGTAAAATTCATACTTCAAATATAATTACCTTTGATATAATTTGCCCATATTTACTGAGCAAGAAATTTGGATACAATTTGGATAAATTAAAGCAAGGCTGATCCCTTATAGATGCCCGTCAGGCACAGTAGGGAGGTTATTATATTATATTATATTCAACGATTGAAGCAAACAAGATCCCGGGCTATTAATCAAAGTTTTAAATGTCACCCAGAGCACACAGCATCGATGTTTCCCCGCCCCGTCGGCAGACAGGGGTGACCGTGATAACAGGATGAAGATGTGCGCGACCTGCATTAGACCCGCTGCAGAGTCGGGGTCACTTACAAAAACATAGCACATCGCCACGGAGACGGAATGATAAATGGCGATGGGAAAAGAGAGAAACAAAGTCCCAGAGCAGATCAAAGAAATGTGCAAAGGGCCGCCATCAGTGCTGATGCACAGACACTTGTGACACACACACACACACACACACACACACACACACACACACACACACACACACACACACACACACACACACACACGCGCGCGCGCGCGCACGCACACACGCACGCACGCACACACGCACGCACGCACGCACGCACGCACACACACACACACATCCACTGGCCATTGTCTACTCTACTGTGTCAAATGGCATATTATTTTTCATCAGACAATAGACCTCTCGCTATAGGTGCAGTAGCTGCAGACGCTCCTCTACATCACGGACCTCGTGGCTCGTACCCTACCTGCTGTCCTCGTCTGCTGTTCTCCTGCCCGCTGTCCTTCATTAAATAAAACCCTCTGTTGGTTTCTCTACCCCGTCCACTGGCCCCGGTCTCCTGTCTGCGCTTGGGTCCACACCCCAGCCAGGTTGTCAGGCTCCCTGCCTCTCCTCTCAGGCTGAAGACCCCAGGGACCACGCTGCTATTTGAAGCTCAGGACCTAGTTTTCTCAAACCATCAGGGGTCCGGCTGTCTTAGATGCACTGTTTTTGCCCCCTATTTATTTGTTTCCCTTTTCTGAGTAAAAGTATCTGCAAAAAAACGATGTAGACTAATAGAGACATAATCCCTCTCAATCAATCAATCAATCAATCAATCAATCAATCAATCAATCAATCAATCAATCAATCAATCAATCAATCAATCAATCAATCAATCAATCAATCAGATTTATTTATATAGCACATTTAACATGGCACGTGTCAACCAAAGTGCTGTACAGAGGGTAGATACATAGATACATATTGACAACAATCACAACTCCGTTTTATGGGAGGGCACACAGGCAAACACACAGGAAAACAGGGCATGAGTCAGTGAACGGGAAAGGCTAGTAGGTAGAAGTGGGTTTTGAGCCTAGATTTGAAGGCATCTATCAATGGGGCAAGCCTAATGGAGGTGGGGATGCTGTTCCCAGTGATGGGCAAGCTACTTGGAAAATGTAGCAAGCTACACTACAAGTTACTCTCGATTAAATATAGCTCAACTACAATGGAAGCTATCCCCAGAGAAATGTAGCAAGCTACACTACAAGAACATGGCAAAAATAGCTAGCTACATCGGCACTACTTTTTTTTTTTTTTTTTTATTTACTTCGTGATCAAGTTTCCACCAAACAAATAGGCAGGAAAAAAAATTCTCAGTTTGATTGTTTATTATAAAACTGAAACAAGCCCTCGGTCTGGCTTTTTGTGTCATCCTTTTAACATGAACTTGTATTATGTACAAAATCCAGGAAGGCAAGTTTAGCTGGGTGCAGCCCAGCCTTTTAGCACAACATGTAGTGCACGCATTTTGCAATTGCTCCGCTCCCACCAACGCTAATTTCGTTTAAAAACATTATTTGGACAGTAAAGAAAGAGAATAGACCACATCGTATGTATTGTTAAGACCCTCTACTAACCATATCAAAAGACAAAATGGTTAAAGGTAGAAAGGCGACAGAGAAAATAACTACGGCAACTTCAACGGCGCAGGACGTAACAAAACGAGGAAGACACGTCCTAACCGTCGCTGGTTCTGAGCCGACGGCGACAAGCTCCGAGGAGGAGAAGGAAGAGGACAATTTACCGGGATCATCGATTACGGTCCCCGAAAGAGAGTTAATAGAGACCAACATAACAGAAGGTACAGAATCAAGCTCCGTGAAAGCGAGAGCAGCCAGATTTATGGATTCCAACGTCACTGCATCTATCTACCATATGCCGCCAACTGAAGAAAGCAGTACTACCACTCCACTCGACTTCAACACCACCACTCCACCCGACTTCAACTCTCTGACTATCCTGATAAAAGAACTGATGGTCGCTGATAAAGAACAGATGGTAGCTTTCAAAGCACACGTTGAACACATCGATACTAAATTCGAACAGGTTATGAGAGCGATCGCCGATCAGTCCTTGCGAATCACGACAGTGGAGAACACGGTGAAAGAAATTACACATGCAGTCAAGGCGAACGAAGGTAGCATGACAGAGATGGGAGAAGATATGGAAAAAGTGAAAGTAGAACTCCGGAGAGAAATAAAAGATCTTAAAAAAGAAGCGATGGAGAGGCAACTAGAAACCCAACGTTACCACAGGCGGAATAACATCCGCATTGTGGGGCTTGATGAAGCAGTGAACTGCGAAGATACCAACTTTCCAATAGTGTTATCAACGATTTTGGATAACAACGATCCAAACAAAGTGCCAGAAGTGGAACAAGTTTACAGAATCGGTTCCCAGGGGCAAAGTATCAACGGGCCGAGAGTCATCATTGTCACTCTGCGGAAAACTACAACAAGGGATGACATCATCAAATATGCTCGCAACCAACGTGGGAAGCTGAAGTATGGTGATAAACCAATATTTATCTACGAAGATTTGAGCAAAGAGGCCATCATCCGACGTCTACCATACAAAGATGTGATGCAAAAGCTGTACAAAGCCGGCTACAAGCCAAGGCTATCATATCCGGCGCTGTTATCATTCTTGGGCAATAACGGCCGCAGGTCAGGTCCATATACACCTTTTGAAGCTGAGGATTTCCTGAATCAAAATGGAGCAAATAACCCAAAGCATGACGAAAATGCCGGAAACAGTTAAGCCTCTCTCTCAATATATACCAGTGTTGGAATGACTTTATTGTGTTCATCAATAAGGTCATTCCACCAGTGTTGGAATGACTTTGTTGTGTTCATCAAAGTAGCAAACGATATGCAAGTCGTCTATAACAAAGTGTACTGTGTATAATACGATTCATAATACATTATAATTTCAGTCTCTGGTCTCTGAGGGGACAAATAAATATCATTGCAAAAAGATCTATCTGGAATATTCTGGGTTTATCGCTCAAATGCCCTGGGTCTCTTAGATCATTCTGGAAAGTAAAAAAGTCTAGGCACTAGTATATTCTACAACCTTCTAGAATATAAGGCACCATGACAACGAAGCATACAACTCTAACAATAACATTCGGTGTGTATACACATAGCAGATAATAAATTAAATGAAGTGCAATCAGTCCTTAATAATACTTTAAAAATTAACCACACATAAACGTATGAGCACAGCAAGTTTATTCTAACAATTTAAGTAATCACTCCATTAAAGGCACATTGAAGCGCTAAAAGGCGCTGCTTTTCTATCTTATCTAATCAGTTAAATCGGTTCTAGTGGCTTCTCCACGTTGATAATTATTTATCTCTTATTCCTTATCTATATCTTTCCATTGATTTTTATTTTATTTAATTTTTTCTTCTCATTACTCTATATTTTTTAAATATATTTTAACTTACATTGTTCTTTTCCAATGTCCTTCACATTAAGGTGTCAATATTGCTCTACAATCTTTTCCTTTTTTTCCCCCACACGTTAGTGGAGGGTTCAAAGGAATATGTCGATGAAGGTTTATTCTCTTTTTTTATTTTATTTTTTATTTTTATTTTTATGTTATTTATCACAATACTTCATTACAGTAAGGGAAGGTGCAAGACCAAAAGTGACATTCTATTGCAATAGAATGGAAATGTTAGATCCTATGGCAATTAGCATAGGAAAATTAGGATTACAATGCTCAGTTTGGGCAATCCGGTGGACCATGGGAGAAAGTCAATCGCGGAGGATGTGTTCTTGGAACACAGGCATGTTCGACTTTCTGGGTGAGGGGAAAATAGGGGATTTTTATTTGTATATATATATGTTTTTAAGCTCAGCTCTCAACGGGACCTCATTAATTGGATGTACATCTATTGTAGCTTCATACTCCAGAAACATTACCAAAAACTACACGAAAACATGCATAGACTATGGCTAGTTTGAATATAATGGTATGGAACACCGGTGGGATAAACAAACAACACATAAACAAACAACACAAGCGCAAAAGCGTGCCCACACTGATGAAAAAAGAACATGTGGACGTGGCTCTATTAAGCGAAACGCACATTTTAGAGGGAGACATAAATACGTTAGCGGATAACATATACCATAATATTAGTCACTCTTCTTTTGCTACGAGAACTAGAGGGGTAGCCATAGTCGTCAGACGCAAATTAAATATCGAATTGAAAGGGGTATGGTCGGATGCTGAGGGGCGCATAACTATAGCTAGGATTATACACAATAACAGGAAAATTGCATTGGCAGCGGTATATGCCCCGAATTTGTACGAAGTGGGTTTCTTCACTTCACTAACAGGAGAAATGTTAAACCATCCCGAGTACTCATATATAATAGGTGCGGATTTTAATGCCATTTGGAACCCAAGGATGGACAAAACTTACCTTTCATTCTCCAGCGAACAAAATAATTCATCTAAAGCATTAAAAGATTGGTCGAAATCAACAGGAGTAACTGATTTATGGCGTTCACTTAACCCCATGACCCGCAAGTACTCCTGTCGTTCGGCAAGACACAACACACTATCCAGAATTGATTACGTCTTTGCGTCCCCGAGAATATTTGATAAATATGAAGTGGAAATGACACCCAATGCGCTATCAGATCACTGCTACTTAATCCTGAAAGCAACATTTGGTACACTATCTGCCCGGGCCCCAAGATGGCGTTTTAATTCGATGCTGCTTAACAACAAGGAATTCATTACACAAATTAAAGAAGCTCTCACAGTATTCCTACGGGATAATGCTAACTCGGTGCAAGATCCCAGAATATTATGGATGTCGGTAAAGAATATGATCAAGGATTTCTCGGATAGATTTACCTCCATATTGCGCAAAAATCAAAACACAAAACTGTCTGAAATGGAAACGCTTTACTCAACGCTTTTTAATTCTTTAAAATACAACAACTCTACTAGACTAGATAACCAAGTTAACATTCTAAAGACAGAGATCAAAGCAATGTACAGACAAAAATCGGAATTGCAAATACGCAGCACAAGACAACAGCAGTACTTCCAAGGTTCTAAACCTAGTCACCTATTAGCCATGCGACTAAGAATTAATGCAAAATTTGCAGATATAACTGCCATTAGGAAACAACAAGCTCTAGTAACAGAACCCAAAATAATAAACGATACATTCAAAGAATTCTACTCCGATTTATATAACTCAGAAACGACCTTTGATCAAGACAAATTAGACACATATCTTAATCAAATTACTCTCCCTAAACTTACGGAGGAAGACGCTAAACAGTTAGAAGTACCGATCACATTAGAAGAACTCAAGAAGGCCATATCCGGAATGAAAAACGGCAAAGCTCCGGGAATTGACGGTATCCCATCAGAAATGTACATTTCTTGCTGGGACATATTTCGACCCTTATTACTAAATATGATCTTATACTCAGTCAAAGAGGGAAGCTTCATTGAACACCAAAATACCGCACTCATTTCAGTTCTTCACAAAAAAGACAAAGACCCCACTGAGTGCGGTAGTTACCGTCCTTTAAGCCTCCTCGGAACCGATGTCAAACTGTACTCTAAGATATTAGCCATCAGATTGCAAAAGCATATGACGTCTTTAGTTCATCCGGACCAAACAGGCTTCATAAAAGGTCGCCTGATCAATGATAACATAAGGTGAATACTGCACGTACTAGATACAGACAAAGAGGACATCACACCTAAGGCGATACTATCCCTGGATGCTATGAAAGCATTTGACAGGTTGGAATGGTCGTTTCTATGGGCAGTATTGGAAAGGATGGGGTTAGGAAAAGGTTTCATTGATATGATTAAAGTACTATACAAGGACCCATCGGCCAGGATTACAACAGGCACATTCATCTCCGATATCTTTCCGGTATCACGCTCAGCCAGACAAGGTTGCCCTCTTAGTCCCGGACTATTCGATCTATCATTAGAACCTTTAGCACAATTTATAAGACAATCCCAACACATAGAACCAATAGTAATCAAGGGCACACATCATAAAATTAGTTTATATGCGGACGACGTAATATTGGTCATGCAAAACCCCAACAACACATTGCCGCTTATACTCAAGTTGATAGAGAACTTTGGTGATTTATCGGGATTTAAAATAAATTGGCCTAAGTCGGCTTTTCTTCCTCTTAACACCAGTGCAAAAAAAGAGACAACCCTCCCAGGTGCGATACCCATGGTCAAACATTTCAGATGCTTGGGTGTGGAAATATTTCCCACCATAAGACAAACGGTGAAGCACAATTACACAAAAATATAGAACAAAATCAAAGACGACCTGGACAGGTGGGCAAAACTTAAAAACTCAGTACAGGCAAGGGTATCAATAGTTAAGATGGATGTATTACCAAGAATCAATTTCTTCAGCTCAATGCTTCCGTTACCTCCTCCAGAGGGCTACTGGAAAAGATTACAAACCTCCACATACAAATTTATTTGGAATAACAAACCACCTCGCATAAAAAGATCCACCGCACAGAGAAATAAAGCAGACGGTGGCATGGCAGTCCCAGATTTTTTACAATATTTTAATGCCTTCACATTAAGACCATTGAAGAAGATATGGTTTGACCCCGAGGCTTTGGTATCTTGGAGAAAATTAGAAGAAAACATAGTAGCCCCACAGAGATTGAAAGACATAGCATACACTAAACTTTCAATCAAGCATTGTGAGCGAGAATTTGGCCCAATAATTACCCATGCAATCAGGACATGGCGGGAAACACAAAGGAAATTTCCTAACCCTCAAGTATGGCATAATCACACTCCCATATTCAATAACAATGCTCTCTTAATGGGAAAACGACCTATAAGATTCCATATATGGGAAGAGAGAGGCATACACTCATTAGGGGATATTTTTAATAACAAGGGCCTCTGTAGTTATGTCGAAATATGCATAAAGTTTAACCTCACCGAGTCCACATGGCTTTTTTACATACAGTTACGACTTTGTATGAGATCTCACGGTGTTCCATTACTCATACCAATTGAACACCACAGATACCACAAATTTTTCTATGAAAGAGATACATTGGGAGGTTTTGTATCAGGTTTTTATTATCAATTATTAACGTCCTCGTATGAAACCCTTCAACTAGACAATGTCTGGAGGAGGGATATACCAGACCTGGAAAATGACTTTGATTGGCAAGGAGCCTGGGCAAATGTCCGACTTACATCAAGGAACCCGGATCATCAACAAATCAATCTGAACTATATTCACAGGACATACTTGACTCCTATAAGGCTGTGCAAAATGGGGCTTATACAAGACTCCAAATGCTCCCAATGTACAAATGGGGACGAAGGAACATTTATGCACATGTATTGGGACTGCCCACCAGTTAAGGCATTCTGGAAAGATGTGTCCCAACAATTATCAATACTCGTATTTTGGAATATACCTGTACACCCCGCGGTATTGCTATTGAATGATGTTTTTGAGTTTGCAGTGAATCCACAACTAAAAAGATTGGTTTTATCGGGTATCACAGTAGCTAAAAAACTGATCGCATCACGTTGGTTTCAACCGGAAAAAATGTGCCGGAAAGTGTGGTTTCTTACATATCTCGATGTGATATATCAAGAAATATCTACAGCAAGAATTCTGGGGCTCAATGAATCCAAAATGTCAATGTGGTTAGAAGTGGTGGAGAGAATAAAAATTAGCCTATAATGGTAGTGTCTGGTTAGGAGTGAGGGATAATGGAGGTACTATCCAAGAGGGGGTCCGGGAGGGGGGGGTTTGAGCTGGAGCATATGTGTGTAGGGTTTTAGAAAATAGGTATTAGGGGTATATTATATACTAACATTTATATAATTGTAACTTCGCTGGATATACACTGTATACGGTTAAAATGTTATTATTGACTATTTTTGTTTTATCCTGTTTCTGTACTTGCATATATTTTAACCACCTTTACTGAAAGTTTCATCATACATTGTGTGTTGAGTACTGACTTTTAATAAGTTTTGATTTGCAATAATAAAAAAAATTTAAAAAAAAAAAAGAAAAGAAAGAGACCATTTGGTTTTATCAGTTTCTATAGTATAGTTTGTTGATTACTTTTGATGCAGTAATGGTCTTTTTCTTTTCTATTCTATCTTTATGTATTATTTATCCCTAAACTCTGCATCTTCTGAAACCTGCCCACTTTATCAACCAAAAACACACTTCTTCAATATCTGAATTGTAACTGTTTTACTTCATTTTACTAGTATTATGCTACCATGTATATACTACTACCAACTATGCTAATATGTCTATACTAGTACTACAGTATGTACTCAGAGTATAACACTCAAGCTTGACACTGACAAACAATACTACTTATCCTTGGCTGCTAGATATGTACCACTCCTGCTGACTTGTTGTACACAATTTGTAAGTTGCTTTGAATGAAAGTGTCAGCTAAATGACCAAATGTATTTAAATATGTAACTCACAAAACATTCCATGGCCCCAAAATCATGTGGGGACCCCACTGGGGGTCCTGTCCCACAGGTTGAGAACCACTGCTTTTCCCTCTACCCCCATAATATTGTTCATTTTCTGCCTACAGTGAAACATCATCATGATAGCAGCTATCTGTTAGTTAAAGCTGTTGACAAAAAGTGTACTGACTTGTGTGCTGTTTGGGAACAGTTGATTTTCATCAGCTCACCTGAATGTGTTCTCAAGTTAGTGCTGGACGTGTTGAGAGCAGCATATGTTTTAGCCGTTTTTTCAGTCAAACTCATAAATGTGTCCCAGATAGGGCCATGGAGAGGCATTTTTGTTATTGACATCATCATCTTCATCAATGCCATCGAACCCCTCTGCCATTTCGCGCGGACTGGTTCATGTAATCCATTAAATTGCATTCATTCAGTACGTCTGTGTTTTGATTTTCACGTCCTGCTTTGCGGCTGGAGTCCCGCCCTATCCTGCCTCTGATTGGCCTAATCGTAATGTTTTGGCCTACCATACCCAATCGTGAGTCGTCATACTCATATCTATACCAACCAACCAATCATAGTGGGTTTTTTACGGGGAGTTTTTTTTTCTCCTCACAAACCTTCTAGTCTAGACTGTTTCTCCCGAAAGTAGCGTGCAACGTTTCTCGTCGCTACGTCACTACTTCATTCTATAAATAGCTCCGCTACAGAGACCGCTACCCCGGTTAAAAAGTAGCGATGCTACCAGCACGCTACTGAGAATTGTAGTTAAGCTATGTAGCGTCGCTACTTGTAGCTAGCTACTGCCCATCACTGGCTGTTCCACAGTTCAGGGGCTGCGACAGCAAAGGCACGGCCCCCCCTGATCTTGAGGTTAGACCTCCGGACTGTCAGGAGCCTCTGATCGGCTGACCTGAGGGACCTGGTGTTGGAATAGGGGGATAGGAGGTCTGAGATGTAGGAGGGGGGCTGACGTATCACGTATGATCCACTAGAAGTGTGTGGTGGTGGTGTCTTCACCTACAGAGACCACTCCCTCTGACTGTGTTCAGGGTGCTGGGTGTCAACCTGTGGGCAGTGCGTGTATTGGATTAGATTACACACTGTAAATATCATCATGCAGCACAAGTACAGTACAACGAAAATAAGCTTGGCATCCAACCAGAGTGCAAATGTAACAGTAAAGTGCAACAGTAATATACAATGTACAGGTGATTAAACTGGGTATACAACCTATAAATTAGTACTCAGTGATGTACCTGAACGTATTCAATGAACGATCGTTCATGAACGCGTTCGTATTTTGGGCGAACGTGAACTGAACGTACTGTATATCCGCTAAATGAACGTAATTGAGAACGCGTTCATTCTCAACGCTGTGTAACGGAGTTCAAAAGTGCGTTCATTCTCAGCACTCTGTTATAACGGCGTTCAAAGATGTGCCAGATTTCATATGCATTTCAGCCGAAAACCCAGTTAAAACACACTGTAAACAGGCTTCAAAATTAAGTGGAAAACCAACCGATCTGGCAACGCGCCTGTCACCCCCTGCTACGTCATCAGACTCATCACAACAACAGTGGACCAGCTGAATCTGCGAGCAGAAGCCGAGAGCTGCGCAGCAGCAGGTCGAGAGCAGCACTCGCTCAGAGAACTCTACCTCTAGACGTTGGCGTTTGAGCATTTAAAAGAGTTTAATGTTAAAGTCAGTACTGACTCAGACGGAAACAATCTAACGTTTGTCTGTAAACTTTGTCCACCCAGTTTGAAGAAGCAAGTCCGTACATCGACGCGACAACGTCGACAGCAACATTGAGAATATGCAAACGTCCTGTTTTAGTTTTCATAATAAAGACAATTCAAGCTAAGTTGTTCCTCATGTTTTTGAAAATATACTGTAGAGATGAAAGCTGCAGCTGCTACTAGTGTGGACTGAATGCGCGGCAACAAAGCGTTATGGAAATGCCAGTATTCCGATTGCTGTCTGTGGTTCAATATTTTTTTACAAATAATAGCTTGCAGTAATGTATTGAAAAAAGAACTAACAAAATGGGCCGTTCAATATCTCCTTTATGTTCGAAATGTCAAACAGACCTGGGTACCTACAGTCTACAAGACACCGTTTACAATTCAAACTATTTGATAAACTTCTACTTTCAGCCCGGAAATGCATTCTGATAAACTGGATTAAGGATAAGCCTCCATTTTTACAAATGTGGTATAGAGAGATCTTCGGTGTGCTACCCCATAAAAGACACTGTGCAATGCATATAGGCAACAACGCTTCCTTTCAGGAGGTGTGGGCCCCACTATTAGACTATTTTCCTGCTGAAATTTCTCGGATCCTTCTAAAGGCCCAGTGCCCCATTGTATGGACAGATAAATATATGTCTACATGTGAATAGGCTCGAGGCAAGTGCAATACTGTACAGTGCCTGTCTTGGTTTGCTTTCCTTTTTGCTTGTTTTTCTTTTTGTTTTGTTTTTGCTTGCTTATGGTGTGGATGATGGCATAGAGATGAACTGGAGGACCCCCCCCCCCTTGTCCCAATGTGTGTTTTTGTAATGTAAGTAACTGTACGTGAAAAATCTCTATAAAAAAAAATGTTTAAAAAAAGAACTAAAAAGAACTAAATTAGTTCATTTTTGAAACCATGAACTTTAGTTGAAAACTTTGAATTATGAACTATGAACTGAACTAGTTCATTTTAAAAATTGTGAACTGTGAACTGAACTAGTTCATGTAGAAAGTGAACTTTCCCAACACTGTTAGTACTACTCAGTAATAGTGCTAATCAGATGTATGCACAGAGTTGTAGTATTAATAATATGAACAGTGATACAGGTATAAAGACACTATGGTAGTAAGTCGTACTGGCCAGCAGTGTAACTAGTAGAGTAGGTAAGGGATACTGTATGTACAGATATATCGTAACTACTAAATCTACATATATGTAAAAAGGATTTAATGCAGGTATATATATATATACATATGGTAAGAATATCTACATATATATATATATATATATATATATATGCTATAATACAGAGTTATATGGGCAGGTTATATGCAGGTGTTTAGGTAGGTATATAGAGAGATTATACAGAGAAGGTATGTGAAGAGGATGATTAAAGTGTTACTTAATTCATGCATAGGACATGTAATTAATCAAATATTTAGTCATGATTAATACGTTTATGCAACTGAACAAAACTAATTATATGTGTATGCACTATCTCTCTCTCTCTCTCTCTCTCTCTCTCTCTCTCTCTCTCTCTCTCTCTCTCGCACATACACAAAACAATATAGTAAATAATTTGTCGTGCACACGCTCTTGTACACACTCCCTCACATAGACAAGAAGTCAACATGCATGTGCTCAATATACCATCCCCCACATCTTCCGTTCTTAATTAGTCACACATGTGGACACACACTGAAGCAACAGGAACTTGGTAGAGTTTGGTTAAAACCAAAATGAAGGTCCTTATACGATAACAATTGTCACCCTGGTAAAATATGTACAGGTTAGGTATATAAACTGGCAGATGGCCAAATACTTAAATACATTTTCCCTGATGCCATGAGGAAAGTTTGCTCAAATTTAAACATTTTGTCTGGACATCTTTTATTCAAAACTGAGCTCAGTGTCATTTGTCTTTCGATCTTGAGGTTTCTCATACATGTGTTTTGTGTGGAAGTTGTATGCTGCTTCCCATCTCCCTGCGTGGAAACACCTGTGGCTAGTTGGGCAGTCCCTGGTTCTTTGCTCCCATTTTCAATAAAACCTTCTCTTTTTCTAATGTTAGGTTAGAAATGTTAACCTCTTAAAGGAACACGCCAACATTTTGGGAAATTAGCTTAGCATCTTAGATACCAGTTTTCTCTCTGTGCGTTCAGTAGAAACCTATCTGGCTGCACGTTAGCCTAGCTTAGCACAATGAATGGAAGCGGACAGTGATGGGTAGCCTAGGCATTGTCCAACTAACACCTCAAAGGCTACCCATCATTGTCCGCTTCCATTCATTGTGCTAAGCTAGGCTAACATGCAGCCGGATAGCTTCTTGTCTCTCTCTGGAGAAGACAATAAGCTAATTTCCCAAAATGTTGGTGTGTTCTTTTAAGCATCGGGCAAACATTTTCTTTTAGTTTTTGACGATTACATACCCAAAGTAATTTGCGATGTATTATACTTTATACTTATGTATGAGTCTGGTCTCTTATGAAAGGTAACATTCTGACGTGACTTACGCAATAAAGAAAAATCACTTTGAGTGGCAATGAAATAGAGTAATAGAGGTTTGAACACAGTGAAGTAAAGGTTTTGTGTACTCACATTTATTTTTACTGGTTGCCAGATGCCTGTTTTTAAGTTCCAGCTGAGAGATAGGAGCTGGAAAACATAATGGTTCCATAGCCTGAAGTCGTATGTAGTACAGGTCCATAGTTTATAAAGATCAGACGGAAAATTTATGTTTTATAAAGGTTTTTGTTATGTGTGTACCAGTAGAAATGCAGCCATCCAAAATGGCGGTCCACTCCCATTCATTCAGAGACTCTCGTCAAAACAATGGACTTCTTCGTCTTCTTGTGTCACCTTCCCCCACTCTCAGCACTCGTCTGGGATCACTTTCGGACCAGACGCTCCTTGGCTACAACAGTGGTCAATAATTTTCGCCATCAGCGGTGACCGGTCAGTTCAGGACCGCTCACAACCGGACGTGGTCACTTGTCAGAACAGCTCGTCAAATGATGCTTGCCGGATGTTTTGTCTTGTAACTCAAGAATGGAATCACGCATCCTTCTGTGAGGAGGAGTGTGTCCCCTCCCGCTCCAGGAAAGTCTATAACAACGACAAACCCTGGTCTACAGCCCAGCTGAGACAGCTGAGGGTTGGGAAGGAGAAGGCCAGACGTAGTGGGGACAAGGCTAGTTTTAAGGAGGCCAAGTACAGATTCGAGAGAGCAGTCAACGAGGCGAAACAGCGTTTCTCGGGGAAACTGCAGCTGCAGTTCTCCGAGGGACACTCCTCCTCAGTCTGGAAAGGTCTCAAAACCATCACCAACTACTGTACAAGCCTAAATCCCCACAGACGTCTGACAACCTTCTCCTGGCTAATGAGCTAAATTAATTATACTGCAGGTTTGACAAGGAACCCCTGGCCCCCTTTCCTCACCCCCCCAGACCACAATCATCCCCCCCGGTCCCCAGTGGTAACCCTGTCTCCCCTACCACGACCCCTACCCCCCCCCCCCCCCCCCCCACCACCCCCCCTTCCCCTTCCCATCTCCCGCCACCCCTGCCCCCTCCCCCTCCCCCTCTCTGTCATAGAAAGAGAGGTGAACCGCCTGTTCAAGAGTCAAAACCCCCGGAAGGCAGCCGGTCCTGACTCTATCTCACCTGCCACCTTGAAGCACTGCGCTGACCAGCTGTCCCCAGTGTTCACTAACATTTTTAACACCTCACTGGAGCTGTGTCGGGTCCCAGCATGTTTTAAGGCCTCGACCATCATCCCTGTCCCCAAGAAGGCCAAGGTCACAGGCCTTAACGACTACAGACCGGTCGCCCTGACGTCTGTGGTCATGAAGGTCTTTGAGCGCCTTGTCCTGGCCCACCTGAAGTCCACCACAGACCCTCTCCTGGACCCCCTGCAGTTTGCATACAGAGCCAACCGTTCCACGGACGATGCTGTGAATATGGCTCTGCATTATGTACTGGAACACCTGGACACTGCAGGGACCTACGCCAGGATCCTGTTGGTGGACTTCAGCTCGGCCTTCAACACCATCCACCAGCACATCCTGGAGCACCAGATGTCCCTGCTGCAGGTGCCGGACTATACCTGCAGGTGGATTACGAACTTCCTGACAAACAGGTCTCAGCGGGTAAAGTTGGGAATTAACATCTCCGATCCCAAGTCCATTAGCACTGGCTCCCCACAGGGCTGTGTTCTGTCCCCACTACTATTCTCCCTGTACACCAACAGCTGCGTCTCTCTGCACCCCTCTGTCAAACTCCTGAAGTTTGCGGACGACACCACCCTGGTGGGTCTCATATCCAGGGGGGACAAATCCGCCTACAGGAGGGAGATCGAGAGGCTGCTGAGCTGGTGCAGCTGCAACAACCTGGACCTCAACGCCCAGAAAACAGTGGAGATGGTAGTGGACGCGGAAGGCAGCCCCCCCTCCCCGATCATTCTGGGAGCCACCCCGGTGCCCGCTGTGGAGTCCTGCCGCTTCCTCGGCATTACACTCTCCCGGGACCTGAAATGGGAGCCGAACACCATCGCTCTCAATAAAAAGGCCCGGAAGAGGATGTTCTTCCTTCGTCAGCTGAGGAAGTTCAGGCTGCCGAGGACTATGATGGTCCAGTTTTACACTGCCATCATCCAGTTCATCCTCACCCTCTCCATCATCACCTGGTTCCCTGCAGCCACGGTCAGGGACAAGGCCAAGCTGCAGCGGGTGATCCAATCAGCGGACAGGGTGATCGGCTGCCCCCTTCCCTCCCTCGAGTCCCTACACTCCTCCAGGGCCTTGAGGAGGGCGACAAAATCATGGCAGACCCCGCCCACCCGGGTCACAACCTCTTCACCATGCTCCCCCATGGCAGACGGCTACGGCTGCCCAAGACATTAAAGTCCCGCCATAGACTCAGCTTCTTCCCCTCAGCAGCTCGCCTGGTAAACGAGTCAGGTGTCCCCCTGCTCCCCCCCCTCCCTCTATGGCGAGCTGCTAGGGCTGGACCTCCGGACTTGAACTATGCTGCACTGTTTCCATGTCCCCTACCACTGCACTTTTTACAGTCTTATTGTTGTCTCACTGTTCTGTCCTGTCTTGCACTTTACTTATAATTATTTATTATTTATTACTGTTGTATTGTTCTAAATTGTGAAACGCATGCACTGTAATCGTCAAATCACGTTCCATTTGTACTGTAATATGGTGAATAAAGTCATCTGAATCTGAATAGGTTGAGTGTGGTGACGATCGAAAGGCGGCAAATTCAACTTTCCAACAATGTATTGATTGATCAGTGAAAACGCAGCCCGGACCCGACAGATGAGAGCACGTGAGTGCGTTTACGGTCCGCCATCGGACCGTCCGATGCTTACGAGGTTAACTTTAGCTAAAATATGTTTCTCCCAACATTGTCATGAGGAATAGGATATGCAAGAGGGAGGTGTAGTCTGATGTGATTTTGGACCGCCCGCGAGGTCAGCCCGTATAGGGATTTATCATTGGGAAAATCGATGATCTCCTATTGTAATAATTATGCGGCATGAACATTGGCAAGCTTTCCATTTTTGCACAAAATGAGTTCCCTTGTTTCACTAACATTATTGTGTAAGCATTTTTGGTTGAAATTAAATTATACGTAATTATTTTACGATTAATTGTAAATTGTTTAATGTCGAGCTATAGATTGTGGATGAATACACACAGAAAGGTACACCATGCCAATGTTCACGCTTTATTTGTTTTAAATGAGATGATTTAGAAATGTGTCCATTGGAAATACATGGCAATTTCAAGCGAGGTGGACCGGCCGAAAACAACAATGACGTAACCACTACACCTCCTTATTGGCCCTGGTCTGAGTATCATGACTATGGCAGCTGCGAGCACAACTCTAAAAAAAAAGAAAGAAAAGAAGGTAGAGTAGAAAAAGCAGATCCTACAACTAGATACACAGATAATATCATGCAGTGTGTGTTTTAATACACAGGTAGCAGACAGAATAGTACAAACGGATGCGTCTTGGCAGCACAGGCTTCCTCTGTGTTTCATGTGAGGTCAAGTGAGATAATAAAAAGGTGGGTGTCCTATGTCCTACGCTGAATCTATCCTCTGCCCGCATCTCACCACCCGTTCTCTGTAGATGCAAAGCAAACGTTCTCTTTGGCTTGTGGAGGAGTGACAGGAGACACTAAAACAATTACCGGTGAAATAATTACCAGTATCTATTGGGTCAATCAATGGGGATTTGTCTTGGGGATATTACAAACTGTGAAATTATTATGGAACACATCAAAATATGACATGAAGATTAATTATCCATTCATTCATAAAGCAGATGACACAGGAGATATAGGCCTAATATAGAATGCAATTGATTGCATGCATATTGCCGTTGGATCTCTTTGGCCTTGGTTGAAGTTATTCTGAGGTAGCGAGGCGCATGTTGTAAAAAGGGAATGATTTGATGTGATTTGCCCTAATTTAAGTCAGCCTTCTACTCCAACCATGTGCCACATATGCGCTTGGTGAGTTGAGTTGAACCTTTATTAACCATTTCACTGCCGCACTACCAAACGGTTAACCCAACGATACACACACGGTTAACCCTTTCACTGCCAAACAACAGCAGGTTAACAACCGTCGGTAGTGTGATAGTAAAGGGTTAACATTCTGTAGTGTGGCAGTGAAAGGGTTAATCCCCTTATGGAAATTCTTCCTATGCATTTGACCGATCATAACTATTTAAGAACAGAGGGTTAACCACACATGTTGCATCGCCCAGGCACCAACGTCAGTAGTAATGCTAGCACCTTGATCACAAAATAATAAAAAGGAGCTTACGCCTGCACTTGCGTCTAAATTCACGGAAATTAAATATAAGACTCGAAGACACTGTCCTTGTTAGGTTTCGGTTATGCTTGCTTGCAGAAATGGTCATCAATAAAGTAAATGTGATGATGGTGATGTGTTGGTGTCTTGTCTCTTATTATGGTGATGGTATCTTGTTGCCATGGTGATGTGGTGGTGTCTCTTCTCTTACCATGGTGATGTGTTGTTGTCTTGTCTCTCATGACACAATTAATTGCTGGTGCTGTGATTACACTACAGGAAAAGATGATTGTGTGTCCCTATCTGTACTAACAGCAGCAAGCCAACACTGTACTAACAACAACAGCAAGCCAACACTGTACTAACAACAACAGCAAGGCAACACGGGTCATTTAAATGTGCCTTTTTAGTACAGTGAGTCTGTTTTGCAGCTAAAGTGTGAGTGATGGGGAGGTGCCAAAGCCCTTATAATATATGGCCAAAACACCACTGCTTCCTGGAATCGTTAGTCCTCAACGTCGTTTTGACTTTGAATAGAATTAAGATGCAGAATGCAGGTGTTATTATCTGATCCAGGCCTTCATCCTATGATGTCATAAACCTCCAGAGAAGATTGTGTTTTTAATTTAACTAGAAAGTCACCTTGAGGTTAAAACCATGTTTACGCAGCGTCAAACAGCAGCATTATCGCAAAATCACAAAGATAAAGACAACGGGTAGAAAACAATACAATACATAACACATACTGTAACGCCGGGTGGCAGTAGTTAGCCACGGCCCAGCTGTGCTACTTGAAGCAGCTGCAGTTAACACTAGGGACATGAACATCCATTGTTTAAGCATTACATCACTCGCAGGAGTGGTTTGTGAAAAATAAACCATGCCTAGGGGCGGTCGTTAGACCCCCCTAGGCATGGTTTATTTTTCACAAATCACGACTACAAGTGGTGTAATGCTTTTATACAACTGGCACATTCATCCAACCTTATTGCTATACAATAAACACACATTAATCGAAGATTTATTGAAAAAACCATCCGCCAGAAAAAGTAGTTCCCACAACAACAAAAAAGAGAAGTTGCCTCCATGTGGAAGCAGCTCGGAAGTGCATCCAACAAACTAACACATCCAACTGTCTTTCAACTAAGACATCCAATCAACTAACACATCCAACTGTCTTTCAACTAAGACATCCAACCAACTAACACATCCAACTGTCTTTCAACTAAGACATCCAACCAACTAACACATCCAACTGTCTTTCACCTACACATCCAACTTTTCTTTAGTTTTTAACCTACTTTCTATAGAACTTCATTCTTAGATGCTTCTATAGAAGCAGCTGGGAGGTGCGCTGTTTTAAGTGAGCGTGGGTTATTGAATTGATTGATTGCTAATTTTATTACTGTCTGCCTTGTTTCCAACTGGTTAAGTTTAGGCCCTCTTTCGAAGTTGGTTAAGGTTAGAGTTTGGAATCACGGCTGGTGGTCTATCGCCCTGCTCTAAAGACAAACTCTAACCTTAACCAACTTCGAAAGAGGGCCTGAACTTAACCAGTTGGAAACCAGGCGGACAGTAATAAAATTATCAATCAATCAATCAATCAATCAATCAATCAATCAATCAATCAATCAATCAATCAATCAATCAATCAATCAATTCAATAGGGCAGGCCATGCTCACTTAAAACAGCGCACCTGCCAGCTGCTTGAAAGTAGGTAAAAAATAATTTGCAATTAATCAATCAATCAATCAATTCGCGCAATTTTAATTTTGTTCCACAATGACTCATGACCCATCAATTACATCATCCAACATTGTTTAAAGAACTAAGACATTCACCGTGACAGAATCGGTTTATATTTAGTCGTTATGACGCTATCAACATATCCATTTGTTAAAGATTATTGTCCGCCATCTTGTTTTTTCCTAAAAAGCTGCACGGCGGAGTGATAGTAATTCGGTTGTGGGCGGGTCCTGGGACCAAGAGCGTGGAATTATGAAAAATACATACGTGTAAATTGACTGTTTCAGCCAATCAGAATCGAGAAATTTGCATGCCGTTGTATAATCTCTGTTATAATATAAGTTGAAGTTGAGTCAAACAGGTGGAGACAGACCCAATACAAAATGTTACACTGCTTTCAATATAAACCGGAGCGAAAACAACCACTAACCCTAACCACGTGCGGGGCCCTGTTCCTCGTTCGGAATGATGTTTTTGTGCTTCGCTTTCCTAGAGGGGGCTTTTGAAATGTAAAATAATAGACCTAAAATGCTGATAATAAATCATATTCAGCCTATGGATTTACTTTGTCCTAAATAATGCACATCATAGCTATACGGCGCTCGCGACACACACTATGTGGTTATTTTAATAACGGAGCATTGCAAATGTGAATCCCGCGGGATACTTTTAATGAATGAAATCGGGCGTTCGGCTCTGATTTGTTTCATATTCTCCGCTGTGGATGTATTTGCTTAACAGAGCGCCCGGATTGTGTTTCATTCAAGCATAAATTGAAGCGTCTTCATGCGTGGATTGTGGATATGAATTACGACGAATCTGAATATGTGGATTGTTGAATTGTGTCACTCACACGTTATTGTGATATTGTAACTGGGAGTAAAATGACTGAGGAGATCCGCTGTTTGACAGATTTGATGACGTGGACGTGACTTGAGAAAAGTGAAGGAGCAATTGCAAGCCTTTGACGTTTTGATGAATGAATTTGAGAAAATGCTTTTATCTGTTCAAGCACTGTTAGTGTTGTTATCTGATGATGAACAAGAGGGTGATGAACATGACTGGTGTCACTGGTATAAACCAAAGGTTAATCAATTCAATGCATGTATGGATGATGTCCGCAACAGATTAAAACCTGATTAATAGTGAAACTGTATGTAGCCTCCATGCCTCTCTGACACGTTATTTGGGGGGTCGTGCCTTGAAAACTTTGGGAACCATGTATTTATATAGTAGTTTCAAGTTTCAAGTTTCTTTAATATTTGTCATACAGAAGTACAGAATACTTTTATACAAAATGCTTCTTACTGTTACGCTCCAGAGACTGTGCAAGACAAGATAAGTATGAAATAAAATAACATAGTAAAATTAGAAGTAAAAAAAAAAAAAAAAAAAAAAATGAGGTCACAGTGTTCGGTTTAGACATATGTACAATGTTCGATGCAGAATAGACGTAGTTACCATACAATATACAATACTGTGCAGTGTACTAATATACAATACTATATAGTGCAAGGCAGAAATGGGACGAGGTGCATGATTGTACATGATACCTAAGCGCATACAGTACAGATATCCTCATAATTATCTATTAATTCGTATCAATTAGATACTCTTTGGGTTTGTTTTTATCTACTTATTCTGAAAGAGTTGAAATAATTATTTTCGTGAGCAAGATCTCATTCGATTATTCATTCCATTAAGCCTACTGCCAGCAGGCACATTTAAATAAATATAATCTGATTGATTGGGGTAATGAGGGACTTAAAATTAGCCTATATATATGCATTTAACTTGTCGGCGAGGCTATTGAGCCATACTGTATTGTACCCATTCTGCAATCGGTTAATAAAACGTTCAATCAATCAATGCCGTTAGAAAATCAGGATTTCTGGGATCGACACCTGCTGTCTTTTCAGTCTGGTTCGAATTAACAAGTGTGAATCAGCGTTCGAGGAACAGGGAAAGCCTGGTTTCAAACATTGGGTTAATTGAATCCGGCTAATGGGACTTTTGATCGACTTAGTTGAACCAGGTACGGGGAATAGGGCCCTGGAGTACTGAGTCAAAACCACCACTAACCCTAACGATGTGCTGCATTACAGAACCAACACCACCACTAACCCTAACCATGTGCTGCATTACAGAACCAAAACCACCACTAACCCTAACCATGTGCTGCATTACAGAACCAAAACCACCACTAACCCTAACGATGTGCTGCATTACAGAACCAACACCACCACTAACCCTAACGATGTGCTGCATTACAGAACCAACACCACCACTAACCCTAACCATGTGCTGCATTACAGAACCAAAACCACCACTAACCCTAACGATGTGCTGCATTACAGAACCAACACCACCACTAACCCTAACGATGTGCTGCATTACAGAACCAACACCACCACTAACCCTAACGATGTGCTGCATTACAGAACCAAAACACCAACATAATATTGCATTTGTGTGCCAGCCATGTAGTAAAGATGTAACTCTCACTGAGGAGGAGACACTCTCACTGTGGAGGAGGAGAGGGGGAAAAGGAGAAATAAAATACTTCTATTTCCATCCTGTGACATTAATAATTTGACGTGGAGAAAAGAGAAGTGAGAGAGAGAGAGAGAGAGGAGAGAGAGAGAGAGAGAGAGAGAGAGAGAGAGAGAATAAGAAAAGAGACGTGTCATTGTAAAAAAGCTTTCCTCGTGAAGGAATGAGTAGAGAGAGACAGAGATAGAGACAGATAATGAGGGGTGGATAGAGGGATAGTGTGAAAGAGAGAGAGAGAGAGAGAGAGAGAGAGAGAGAGAGAGAGAGAGAGAGAGAGAGAGAGAGAGAGAGAGAGAGAGAGAGAGAGAGAGAGAGAGAGAGAGAGAGAGAGAGAGAGAGAGAGAGAGAGAGAGAGGGGGAGATAGAATAAGAAGTGGATAGAGGGATAGTGTGAAGGAGTGATTGATTGATTGACAACTTTATTAACAGATTGCAGAATGGGTACAATACAGTACAGCTCAATACACACAATTGTTAAGGGGATGCAGACCAGAGAAGACTTCGTCTTGTTTACATCAGGGTCCCCCATTTTCAATTCATCAGGACATATATGACATACATGACATACAGATAGACAGTACTGCTACATCTATACATTAACCTGGGCATAGTACATTTATGACATACCAGATTTGCAAATACAGTACTGTTTGTGATACAAAAATAGTCCATAAAAGAGAGTATATACATTTGATGTAGAAACTGTACATTGGAGGAGGTTGGGTAGGTGGGGTGGGGTTGGGTGGGTGGGGGGGGGGAACTGTACATTGGAGGTGGTTGGGTGGGTGGGGGGGTTGGGTAGGAGGGGTGGGTGGGGAACACTGTACAACTGTACATTGGAATATGACAAAACCATACTTGGTCATTTACTGTACATTGGAGGAGGTTGGGTTAGGACATTTACAGGGGCCAGTTTCGAATTGCAGTCTCCCGTAGGTGTTCTTTGAGAGTGGTTTTGAAAGTGGGTAGTGATTCACATTCCTTTACAGCTTTGGGTAGGGCGTTCCACATTGATGTGGCATAATTGCGAAAAGGTGTTTAGTCCCTTGTTTGAGCCGAATCTGGTTTAACATGATTGTGGAGCTCCCTCTGGTGTTGTGATCGTGGTATTCACTGACCTTTGGGAAGTATTTTGACATGTACATGGGTACCTTGGTCGTGTAGTGTATCTTGTAGACCAGGCCCATTGCAAGTTGCTGTACTCTGTCGTCTACTCTAAGCCATCCTAGGTTGTCAAAGTGGGCAGGGGTGAGGTGGGTTCTAGGAGTAAGGTCAAGCAGTAGTCTTACCAGTTTGTTTTGAGATGTTTGTAATTTTGTTTTTAGCGCCTTTGAGGTGCTTTGGTACCATGAGGTGCAAGCATAGTCATAGTACCCTAGCATGACTGCTCTTGCCAGAGTCTTCAGGGTATTCTTGTTTACCAGAGGAGATCCGGTACAAGAATCGAGTTCGTTGGTTGACTTTTTTTATTACATTGGATGCCATTTTGTCACAGGAAAGATTAGCCTCTAGGATGGAAACCCAGGTAGGGTAATTTCATCTTTCCTTGTGACAATATTGTCACCCACTGTAACTGAGAAGCAGTCGGTCTTGATGAGTTTGTTATTTGAACCGAAGAGAATGGACTCTGTTTTGCCCAGGTGTAACATAT